>NW_027658643.1:5000-27257 GCF_041902795.1 Electrophorus electricus | reverse complement strand
AAAATAAGAGCCTTTGCAGCATGGTTAATGCTAAGCAAATGTTCATAAATAGTAGCCTAAATGAAATATAATACACAATATTGCCCAGCAACAGGGTTATTATGGGGTTGTTTCTTGTCTCTGTGGACCGTGTGTGCCTCCACTTCCAACCATCTACTGACACAAAAGCAGGGCCACGCAGGGCACAGGGCACGCAGACAGGAGAGCTCTCTTCCTCCACTCTCCTCTTACTTAATTTTCTTTCCGTTTCTCTTTTCTTCTTTCTCCACCTCTCTCTGTAACTCTCTCCCTCATTCTTTTTAGCCGCATTTCTCCTCTCATGAGTAACGATGGAATGGAGGCAATATCTTCAGCCATCGTAAAATGGCAAAAGACAGAAACCGAGAGCTTTCTAATTTCTAACAGGATGCTTCTTGGAGATGTCATGACAAAACAAAACAGCCATCACATCTCTGACTCAGGTATGAACTGCAGTCCATAACGGGTTCCTGTGATCTCTATGATTAAAAAATAAATAAATACAAACCACACACACACACACACACACACGCACACACAGACACCTGTTCAGTCATGCATTTTGGACCTTAAATAACCAGACCTTGATTTTATAGATGTGTGGGCCACAGAAGTGAGACGAAGGGACTCACACAAGAAGGGACTTCTCATAACATGTCATAACCTGTGTGTGAACACACACTATGCAAAGGAATGACTAAGCACCCCGTACTGGGCAAAGGTGATTTTATATTCAATATTTTTAATGAAATGTACCTCTTTGCTTGTACAGTTGCTGTAGAGAAGAAAACTGGTGTAGAGTTTTATGTGGTCATCTGAAGGACGAGTGAAAATGACAGCCATCTCTATATAGGCAAAACTTTCAAAAATACTACAGCAACACCAGTCTCTCTGCCAGACCGAGCCCCCCCCACTCAAAAACCAGAAGACTGATCACCAAGACATCTGGAGCATTTCAGTACAACTGGTACAATTGGTTTCCAGTAATAAACACATTCTTGCAGAACACTCACTTAAAAGAGTGAAACTTGCTCAAACCACAGATGACAGAGTGCTGCTTTTAGCAACAAATGTAGACAAGACTGTGCACTTTGCTTCAGGTGGAACTCAGACAAGTCAACTGTGTGTAAAAACTGTGGGTGTAAGAGGAAGCCAAAAAGGAAGAAAGGAAAATGAGAGAGAGACAGAGAGAGACAGAGAGAAAGAAAGAGAGAGAGAGATTGTTGACCACAACACAAAGACAGTTTGCAACCACAAGGTACTCCTGCCTGCTCACCTATGAGCTCATGGTGGATGAGATCGGAGAAGTTGGGATCGTCACCCCACCAGAAGAGCCAGAGCTCTCGCCGGCCCAGACGCAAGCTCCGTCTCCACACGCTCAACACGTCCGCCTTCAGGCAGCGGCTGAAGCTGCCGAGGATGGGGTCTTCCTCCGTGACCGGAAACACCATCGGAGCCGACGTGGGACCCTGCCACATGTACCGCTTCCATTTGATTCCCGTCAGATCAGCCTGGGAGAGAGGGGGCGGGGTGGGGGGGGGAGTGTTTGTGTTAGCCTGTGAACTGGTTTATAGTCAATGCTGGTTTTAGGAGAGGGATGTTGCCAATAACCAATATAAAGCTGATATTAAGAATTTACTTCAACACAGGCTACGTTCAGAGACAATAATGTAGAGTACATAATAATAATAATAATGATATTATTAATAACCACCACTTTAAAAAACACAGGTAAATAATCCATGCAGCTCACACAGACTACTGCTGACTAAGACATAAGAAACAAGGAATAAAAGACTCCCTAAGGGCTACTTTTCTGCCATTCTATTTAGGAACAGCAAACAAACAAAAAAAAATACACATCAGGAATTTAATTTTTTTTAATTTGTAAATATCATTATAAAACAGGCTACAATATCGCAGAAGCACACACACACACACACACACACACACACACACACACACACACACACACACACACACACACACACACACACACACACACACACAGCAGAGTAGCCTCTTCAGAGAGCAGCCTCTCACTTTATACGGATACAGCAGGGCTTCCGTGAACATAAGCCTAAATATGTCACTTGAATGTGTTAGCGCTAGGATTGAACGGAACATAGGTTTTTTGAAATAATTTTTCAAAACGTCAGCGGCTGCATGCCTTTGATTGGAAACTCCAAATGGGCTGGCTTTCACATTTTTCCTTAGCGCAATACCCAAATAAACCTAAAAGCATTTAGGTTTAGGTGCGATAAGTGGAATGTGTGGAATCACATAACTAAAACATGTCGAGTCCTCTTTCCCTCACCCTTCTTCGATAGGATGTAGAGTGCAGGCTAACAATAAACGGTAAACTTGTTAAGCCCAAGTAACAAGCTCGTATCTACAGTGAATGCTGAATGACAAAAGGTACAGAGCTACACGTGTAGAACAGAAGACCTTGGATTTTCTCACATAGTCTTATTGTAGCCTAAATAAAGCACAGTAACAGTAAGAAAGGTAGTTCAGGTGTTTTTGGCAGGTAAACAGGTAACAGGTAAATCCTCTTTAAGCACATGAGTGACGCACACACACCTGCTAAGATCACATGACTTGGCCGGGTCTTGGATATCTGCATGGTCTGAGTCTGTACACCCCCACCCCACCCCATCCCCCCAACAAACACTAGCCCAAAATATCAGCAAGCCATTATCAGTAACTACATATAAATGTGTAATACACCGCCCTGCACAACTACTTATTCCAAGCTGGCCAAAGCCAGGAGACCATCTGTTTTGCTGCAGTAGATGACATTCACGTCCAATCTTCTAAGATGTGAGCCGTGATAAACCCGTCACAGCTGCTGAGGCCTGGGTTTATTGATCTGCTCTGAACGGCTGCATGTGCGAGTGTCTGAGGGAGATAGGCTGAAAGAAGAAAAAAGCACAATCGTCCGCCTTATGTTTGTCGTTTGGTTGTGGGGTTTGTTTGTTTTTTTGCCTCGTGTTGTTACATTAATAAATGGTGTACAACAATGGTAAATGTGCTGATAGAGGAGAGAAAAAGAACTGTGTATAAATAACCATGAACAGGAAAACAACAACAACAACAACAACAGCAGCAGCCCAGTTAAGGTAAGTGTGTCCATGGTGGATTAGTTTACTGTAATGCTGAGTGGACAAAGCTCCCAGGTAACCAACCAGCTTGAAAGAATGCAAAAAAATGAACCTTAAATGTACTTTACAACCAGGGAGATTTGGTAACACAGCACTGGTCATTTTCCATTAATAAATCAATACTAAAGTGGTTTGTACTCCCAATATGAGGCTAATTTAATTACCTGTATATATATTCAAACTAGACTGATGGGTCCCTTACACACTCAGAGAGGCAAAATCAATTCATCAACCATCCTTCTCCAAATAAATTAGAGCAATACCTTTTTTGTATTAACAAGGAAAAATTTTCAGGATTTTTTATTTATGTTTTATTGACACCATTTTTTCCCACTTCAATGCAGCAACAGTAAACAAATGAACGATGAGACTATATCTTCAACTGTTTATAAAAAACTTAACACAGCATGACTGTTGCTGACTGAAACTACTGTAGCTACTTCTCAACCTGTGAGAATATTCTGAGCCCTTGGCTGTATGAGCAGAGACGAAAACCAGCTGCACAAACATGCAAAACGCACATCTGGATGCAACAAAGTGCAAGAGGAACTAGGGGCACTCAAGCTGGCAATCCGAGAAGACCTACTGGTGCAACGAACAAGACCAAGACTGCCAACACTTGGCAATGCTCTTGGATATTAATGGGACAAGAAAAATAAGAGATTACAGGCTCTCTCTCGCTAAAATAAACAGAGAGAAACAATAAAATTAAAAGGAAACCTCAAAATAGGCCAGATTTTTCAAAATGGCAGAACAGAGAATCTCAGCATCTTGTACATTACGATAAACCAGGAATACTCTGTATTTAGACAACATACTTCTGAGCTCTTGCAATTTCCTCCATTTTAAACTCTTTCAGTACAATACCAAAAAACAACTGAATGTGAACATTTAAGTGTTTAACAAGGTTGTGGAATTTGGTAGTAGTTTGACATTTGGCATGTGCAGACCATTTTACTTAGTGATGACTAGATCACAGGGTCATGACCTTTCCCTTCGTTCAGCTGCTACCTTCTCTATCACAGTCTCAGTCACCCCTCTGCACCCCACTCCATGTTAGCACTACTCTCTAAGCAAACAGCTGCCTTGTTTGAAAATCGCAAAAAGCAACAGGTGAGGTGAATCATTTTAACTCCCTGACAGACACACACACCCACCCACACCTCCCCAACACACAGACACCTCCCCTAACCACTGTTCCTCAAACTGATGGCAACTCTGCCACACTGAAACAATCCGGTTTGTTGTTCACACGAAATAAATGTACATCAATAAAGTTCCATGAAACAGCTCTCCAAAGCACCCTACTATACTAAAAGAATGTGATTGTGTGATTACAGCACACGCTCCAAAAGAGGTCTTTTGAGATTAAACAAACAAATTCAGCATTTGTATACCTTAGGCAATTTTAACAAGCAAAATGCTCGTTTTGGATTCATTTTAGGCATACTGGCACAACACTGCCCTACTAGTAGCCAAAAATAAACAAACCAAACAGGCTTGAACATTGCTGAACAGACACACAAAAAAAAAAACACTACAACCACAGTGCAAAGGGTCAGAGCCATGTATGTGGAAGCTGCTCATTAAAATGCCTGTGCGCACAGCCTGGTGAAAGCATGCCTTTTCAATATCCCCACCATCCCAAAAGCATCAGAGAAAGAGCACAGTAAATGTAAGCAAAAGTACCACTTTAACACCTTCTCTAATACTTAAGCTGTTGTAAGCTTTACAGTGCTTGTAGGAAACTGTACTGTGCTTTGTTGACAAAAATACTAACCACTGCCTGCTGTGAAATCAAGACCATGTGACGTTTCATCGACCAAGACATGTGAGCTTCTCATATGCTGCTTTTAAAAATTTCTGATCTGCTCTGCCAAAAAAAAAAAACAACAACAACAACAACAACATGGTGTATACACAAGACCAATCGATTTAATCATATATTAATGTATGCTAAAAAACATTTTGTGTTGCTTACCACCAGATTTGCAACTTAATATTCAGTTCTACATTATGTATATGTCATTTCGTAGCCAGGCATTGCTAACACGTGTCCCTGTGCTAAAATTACATTCACAAAAACAAAACAGGATAGAACACTATAACATGCACGAGGAAAGACGCTCTACGTGAATAATCAGGGAGAGCTCTGGTCTCAGTGAGAGCTAAACCATATTTCCATAAATCCATGATAGAATATAGAAGAATTAGATTAAACTGTCAGCAATAAAACTGACATCCGCTGGTACAAAGTGTCTCCGACAAAAGAAAATGTGTTATGCTATACTCTTTTTAAAAATGCTTTATTCAACTTGTCTCATGATGAATAAAGGAGGTGAAAACGGGTTCTCGGCCGAGTAAGCCATTCTTGCATCTCATTACAACAAAAGGCAAACAGGGAGGTCCACAGCCCAGGGGTTGCACTCAAAGTCATAATTCTGTGTGAGGCCTTGAGTGCACAAGCATGTAGTGTGCAAAAATGTTGTAAACACCACCCATATCACCAACTGTTATAAACACCAACCATATTACCAGGGAACACAACCATCTGAATAAAAATAAAGTTGTAAACACCACCCATATCACCAACTATTGTAAACACCACTCGTATCACCAGGGATCACTACAATCTGTATTAATAATGTTGTAAACACCACCCATATCGCCAGGGATCACTACAATCTGTATTAATAATGTTGTAAACACCACCACCCTCTGTATCAAACCCGACAGCACCGTTGCAGTGTCGAGGTGAAGACACACCGTGTTCTGTATCCCGTAGTGATTCTGACCGAAACAGTTAAACATGTCAACACAACTAAACCAGGCTGAGTTAGCCTGGCCATCACGAAGCCGTTATCCAGCCAGACACTCCCGAACAGAAATAAGACATTGTTTCACTAAGAGATGAAACTGACTTTAAAGGCAGATCCACGGGGGTCCGGATAAACTGTCATTCAGGACACTAACGAAGAAAGTACTATTCACCGCCCGCTATATAATTCGCCCATGTTTATCTCCGAGAGCACGTAAAGTTTGCTTCATCTCACAAACTTAACCCAAGCTAGTCAACGCTGCAGACGAACAACAACAACAACAACGACGACGACACGATCCCAGGGCGAAAAACGTGCGAAAACGCTACTGAACTTCTTTCTGTCTTTGTCAGACTGAGCCCACGCCAACCGAACCCAAACCCCCCGCACAGCCGGGTTAAGGCCCGGTCGGTACCGGGCCCTGCTAGCCGGGCCCTGCTAGCCTGCTCCCTACGCGGCGGCTAACGCTAGCAGACTCGCTAGCTCTTGTTAAAAATGGCTGCGGTCCCCTTTAGTTTTAAATCTCTTACCAGATAGAAGAGGTTGGAGTGGCAGTCCTCCAGGCTGGCCCCGTTTGGTACGAAACAAGAACTCATCCTTTCACTGCGCGGTCGCACACCCCACCATCGTCACGGTTCCCGGGAAATAAAGAAGGATTTTTTCGGGGGGGGGGGGGGGGGGGGTTGGTGGCTAATGTCGGCAGTGCTAAGAATTATTTTTACACAATCGGTGGGGGAATGTGTCTCAGCAGCCCCATCCGACTCGCCTCCGTCCTCCACAATAATAACCCGAAACGGTGGGGGGGGGGGGGGGGGGAAGACTCAGAGCACCGCCGCCTCCGCCGTCGACGAGCCTGAAACCGCGACGCGATAAATTAAACGTGAAAATACCGAAAACAGCGTTAAAAGAGAAAAAAAAGAAAAAAGGGAGAGCCCAGAGACAACTGTCCCCCTCCCCCTTAGCTCGAAACGGTCTCCGCTAAAACGGCCTCCTTACGCCGCCACCGCCGCCACGGCCGCGCTAAAACCGAAAAAGCATCCCGGATTAAAAAAAAAAAAAAAAAAAAAAAAGCGTCGCGAAACACGACGGGGAAACTACGCCGAGCCGCTCGTCCTCAGACCATATTCTCGGTACGTGTCCCTGCTGGTTTCCATCTGAATTCACGGATTCCTTTCTCTAATGGCGGCCGCGGGGAGAACTCTGGCTCCCGCGCCTGATTGGCTCGCGCGCGGTCACGAGGGGCGGCCACGGCACTGCGAGCGACGCGCGCCGCCGCCGGGCTTCCGAGCGAGCGCACGACGGAGCCTTTAAACCCTGCCGTCTTTAGCAGTGCACCACCTAGTGAGAGCACACGCAACGGAGCCCTGCACACGGTGCAAAAATCAGCGTATGCAATTAGCCCGCGGCCGCGTTCAAGAGTAAGGGTTTAATACAGGAATGGAGATGCAGAAAGTGATAGCTGCAGCACGACAGGAGAACCCGACGCAGTCTGGCATTATCCTTGTGTTAAATTGTTTTGCACTGCATTTAAAGCATTTCACTGAGGCTTTTATCCAAAGCGACTTACAATTATGACTGAGTACAACTTGAGCAATTAAGGGTTGAGGGTCGTGTTCAGGGACCAGACAGTGGCAACTGGGCAGTGGTGGGGCTTGAACCAAGTCAAGTACCTTAACCACTGAGCTCCACTGCCCTTTATGACTTTAGTTTAGGAGACCACTGGAGAGGTCTACTTCCAGGAAATCTGGATATTACGTTTTATTGAACAAATAGATGTTCATCATTGAGTCATATAAATATGAGCATTAAAAAATGATGGAACCTTGAATTCAAAGTGAATTTAGCAAGGCTTTAGTCAACAAGGGTGTCCATTCAGAGTAGACAGAGGTGAAGGTTTTGAAGATGGCCCCTTAAAATAGTTCTTTCACTGGTGACAGACAAGAGCCCTCACATACACACACACATAATCGCAGATGATAAATTCCAAAGACCTTAACATGGTAATAGAGGTACTTTATCAGACTAGGCACTCACACCTCATTCACAGATATGGCAGCTGTGTGTGTGTGTGTGTGTGTGTGTGTGCGTGTGTGTGTGTGTGTGTGTGTGGGTGTGCGTGTGTGTGTGTGTGTGCGTGTGTGTGTGTGTGTGTGTGTGTGTGTGTGTGCATGTGTGTGTGTGTGTGTGTGTGTGTGTGTGTGTGTGTGGTGATAAACTTTCCCATATTCTTTGTATGACTGTTAATGCAATTATGATATTAGTTAATTCAGTATGTGCATTTTTTGGTTTATAAGCAGCTAGGCCTTCCGAAAACAGCTGTAGTTGAGTTATTCTTGTACTGGGCTCCTGTGGCTTAAAAGAATAGACTTAGTTTAGTCCAGCACAGGGACCTCTGCTTAACAAAAATTTAAGGTCTACATCAACAAACCAGATCATCTTCACTAATAAAGCAATTATTACATAGAACTTATAACTCTTGCACTATAAATCCATTTCAAAAAGTGAAAGGACCTCATGAAATGCAGTTGTTTTGAGGCTTGGTTAATGTACTGTAACTGAGATTAAATTTAGTTAGTCCAGTCTAATCCAGCACTGTTTCTGTGTTTAGAAAAAAGGTGAAATATGATGGCAATAACTGCCACTCTACAGTCTTTTGGAGATATATGCAAGGAATTGTATTCATGGATACATTGTATTTGTTATTCTATTTGGACAGGATAATCAATCAGAAGCTGTATAAACACACACACACACACACACACACACACACACACACACACACACACACACACACACACCAGTCTCACTTGTGTGTATTTCATGAGTAATATACTGGATGTAATTTATTTATTTATGGCTGCGAAAGGTGTTCAGCAAAGCTTAAATTGAACCAGGATAACTGGAATTAATGGCTTAAGAATTCAATTTAATTTCTGATTGTAAAGTTTTACGGGTTGCCTGAGATTACTTTAAAGTGACACATTTGTGAAAATAAACCTGGGCAAGGTGTTCGTTGTCAATGGGCAATATTGTTTGAGCAGATGTCAGTAGTCAATGCAGTTGAAACACTTTTCAGTAGTTTATATAGTTTGAGAATTTGTCAGTAATTTATGTAGCTTGAGCAAAATGGAATTTGTTCCAAGGTATTGCTGTTGGGAAGAATCAGTACAACTCGTCATGTAGATCAGTACAACTTGTCATACATGTGCCCTTTCTAAAGAGCAACCGCTCTCTTGCTTTCTTATACATGTCAGCTTGAAAGGGAATTGTGGCTAAAGCTGGACTAGGAGGGTGTGATCGCAGAAGAAACTTCTACAAGTGATCTGTGGGAATCTCTACACCACAGGAGGTCATGTTTTTATGGCTACACACTAACAGGTTTTGCACTGGTTGCATTTCACACTGTTTAACCCCTGCGTAATAGAGCTCCAGCACCCACACATATGGGGGGCAGACAGAGAGACAGACAGACCCCATCTAGCATTTGTCAGCCTGCCCCACTCATGCTGGGAGAGGTGTGGTCCCAGACATGAGTAGTGTGAGCAGGGGAAGCCCAGGATTGGCTGGGCTGGTGTTCAGCAGCAGCCCGTACTGTTTACACAGGCCAAGTGCTGATATCCTTCATCGTGGTTTCACCAGACACCGAATGAGAAAGTGATCACGAGGGTCAACAGGCCAGCGTGTTCAAACAGAGAGGCCTGCTGACGGCTGTTCCACATAAACACACACAGAGTTGAGGCAGGCATGCACACACAACACACAGGCACACAACACGCACATGCAAAACACACTGGAACACACACAAAATACACACGCAATACGCACACACAAAACATGTGCTGGAACGCGTACAAATCATACACAAAACACACAGGAACACATACATCCACCCAAAAAACACACACTGGGACACACACATCCACACAAAACATACACTGGAGCACAAAAGACAAACACAAAACATACTTTAATCTTAGACAATTATTTTTCTCTGACATTGCCCCCAATTAAGATATGAGATATTCAAACAGTAGAGTCCAAATGAAAATACATTAAATATGCAAAGGAAGCAGAAAGAATGTTTATATTAATAGAATATGTATATTTAATAGAATAGACTATTTTATAATACACTACTGTAACTAATAGTCCATAATGAAAATGCTTTTAACAAGAGTGCATTAAACTGTTTCATCTTATGTAATCATGTCAGAGACATACAGAAATCAGAGCACTTTCCATCCCATCCTTTCGATCTGTGGGGGGTCATGGGGGCTGTGTCAGTTCTGTCGAAGAGCTGCTCAGGTTGGCACTCAGTGCAGGTCTCTACAGAGCAGGTCTCCACAGAGCAGGTCTCTACAGAGCAGGTTTCCTCAGAGCAGGTCTCCACAGAGCAGGTCTCCACAGAGCAGGTTTCCTCAGAGCAGGTCTCTACAGAGCAGGTCTCCTCAGAGCAGGTCTCCTCAGAGCAGGTCTCTACAGAGCAGGTCTCCTCAGAGCAGGTCTCCACAGAGCAGGTCTCTTCAGTGCTGCTCTCATGAGGTTCTCACTGATGACAATCATGACATTTATCCCGTCAGTCTTCCCAGCTGTAGCTGTGCGCAGAGCCGCTACCCTCCGAGCAGGCCTGTTTGGGAGGTAGTACAGGCGGTCCTCTCAGCCAGACGTCCTCCGAGCTGAGCCGTCAGGAGGTGTGGGGGAGCCGGGCCCGAACGCCTGGCACTATTCTACGTGTGGCCGAGGGACACACAGCTCTCCCCCAGACCGTAGCCGATTGTGTCAATCCAACACTCTCCACAGAGCTCTGGGTCCTTTCAGGCGCGCTCCGGGAGCTCTGGAGGCCACAGGGCCCCTTTTTGTTGTCTCAGAAGTATGGGGCAAATCGTATGCAGAGGCTTCATTTGCTTAGAAACTTTTTTCTTTTTCAAAGGGGGATGGGTGTGAATCTAAGTGAGTGTGTGGAGGATCACCAGACAGCAGTGTTTATTCCCCAAGTGCCAGTGAAAAATGAACTTTAACCCTGATCTCTGCTCAGTTTTGTAGCATTTCTTTAAATCACCAGAATTAACATTTGTACAGTTAAAATTGCTCCTAAATCAGCAGGACAGGATCACTTTTAGTGAGGTATGTGTGCCCTTTAGAGCTTGTTAGGAGTGTTGTGTGTGCTCTGTACTTTAAGCGTGAACCAGTGCTTGAACAGGAGTCAGTTTAGTACAAATCCAGTCTGAGTACACACATTCACTTCTCATGGAGTAAAGACATGGAGGCCTCTTTGCCGTGTGGCAAATGAGAAAATAGATGTTCTGCATGGCCCCTGCACCCTCTCTCTCTCTCTCTTTCTCTCTCTCTCTCTCTCTCTCTCTCTCTCTCTCTCTCTCTCTCTTCTCCCTCTCTCTCTCTCTCTCTCTCTCTCTCTCCCTCTCTCTCTCTCTCTCTCTCTCTCTCTCTCTCTCTCTCTCTCAGAGACACACAGTCAGTACTGAACATCCCCACTGCTAAACGATCTGACACACTTTTCTTTTCTGCTGCAGTCTATTCACAGCCGTGCACTGTCAAGAAACCTCTCTCCTCTGCTCCCCCCAGCTCTCACCTCCCTCCCGTCACATCCCTCCTTCCGCTCCCTGATGTGCCCCCCCCCCCCCCCCCCCGTGGGCAGATGGAAGAAAAGTGTTTGTATAAAGGTTTTATCATCATTGGAAGCAGTATGGGATTAATACAGTCACTGTGAATTCTGAATTGACGAAAGGGCCCCCCACCGCTGGTATGGTGTTTTCTACCCTTTTCTCCCTTTTAGGGGAAGTGGGGAGAGGCCTTAAAAAAGACAGGAGCCCCACAGATGGGTTTTATTTGTTTATTTTACCGTTTTATTTATTTGTTTATTTGGGCCTTTTATTGTTCTCACATGGGTTAGATCATAAAGCATGAAGTCTTTTGCACTAGCTGACTTGACGGAAATATGTCTACACATATTTAAGCCAGGCCAAAGAGCAATTTCTTTCAAATGTATGATTTATATAGCCATAAATCATCCTGCTACTCATCTAAGAAGATATTTGAAAAAGAGTCATTAGCACTACTTGACATTTATGATACTCGTTCCTCCAGAGCAAGTACATAAAATATTCTCTTGTGGCTTCCTGAAACAACACTAGAAACAACGGCCTCAGCGGAGCCCCGAAGCTTCTAAACCAGCTCACATGTTCTCCAGACACACAATCAGCCAGCCACACATGTTGGGCCCAGTCTACTCCTTCATTGCCCCGAAGGACACCAACGACCGCAAAGGTCAAATGGTGTCATCCTTGCAGGTTCTGAGAGACAGGCAGAGGTTTGCCCACACTGCAGTTTCTTCTTGCTGCACCGGTGCAGTGATTGCCAATTAAATATGAAGCAATTGGAGGCAGTCCCCTTGCTTGGGTGAATTTCAAGGGCAGAGTCTTCGTCTAGCCAGGTGGTAGGCACTGGAGTCACAGTCTGGGTTGATGTATCCTTTCATTAAGGACATGGAGTTGGTCCAGTTCTCATTCCTTGACAGTAGGTAGGATACTTTCTTGGGCCGAAATAAATGGAGATCCAGATGTTATTTTCTGGCTGATGGTTGCACACTCATTAAGTCCATCTTGCAGCAGCCCTGGTGATAACCTTCAGTTTCCAGGATAATGATTTATAGAAAATTGCTCAGACTGTGGTATAGGACAGAGAAAATGTAACACTGCTTATTAGACACAATGTAAAGCGGATGACATATAGTGTATGATGAATGGTGATAATGCACTCTCTAGAGGATATCGTGGGAGAGAGAGAGAGAGAGAGAGAGAGAGAGAGAGAGAGAGAGCAGGAGTCAACATGGGTATGATCACATTAGCTATGGAGAGATAAACCATAAACTGTTCAAAAATGCACCTTAGCAAAGCAATTTACACACTTTCTCAGAGCTCATAAATAAAACATGTTTACTGCTTTGCTGCTAAAGAGTTGCACATGGTGGGCTGTTCTTGATAACTTTATGTGTAAAATCACATCTCATCCTAACTCATATCATTAGCAGACCAAAGTAATAGTGATCTATTTAGACGTATTTATGAGTGTATGTTAACACGGATCGGTAAATTCAATAAACATAAACAAAGCAAGGATGGAGCTTTTTATCTTAATCACATTACAGATGATCTCTTTAACCTCTTCAGTTTATTCACTTGACTAGTGAATATTCACTTATGACTTTATTCACTTATTCAAGACCTTGACTAGCTTAGTCAATAAACTTAGGCAATAAATTAATTTACCTAACTCTTTAGTCCATGAATTACTGTTACCTTTAACATGAAAAAAAAAAATACTGCCTGTAGTGTTAAACTTTGAAGAAGATATTCCCATTCCTGAATATGCCCCTGTCAATGAAGAGATTTGCTTTGCAAATAGAGAATGAGAGGAAAGATATTGAATATCTCATTGCATTCACAATGCACAGTGAAAAGAAAGAACCCAGCCTAACCAATATCACAAAGATGCTAGCATGAAACAAATCAAACTCTATCTTTTAATAATGTTATCTCAAATATATTGCAACCTGGGAAAGAGGTACATGTCATATATGTTCAGCTGAAAGCTGTAGATTGAAAACTGTGAGTAATACCTCCTGAGTCAGTTCAATTCTTCTGCCCTCATGTGACATCACACAGATCACATATTAAGCTCTATAATGAAATAGACCTGCATATAAACTGTATGAATTCCACAGCCACACACACACACATCTCTTTCATATCTTTGTGAGTGCATCACTGTTCTGCTGAGTCTGGCTGAGTGTGCTGCTCTCTCTCTCTCTCTCTCTCTCTCTCTCTCTCTCTCTCTCTCTCTCTCTCTCTCTCTGATTCATTATCTCTGTGGCAGTGATGACTCAGAGACCTATCCAGTTTTGTCCTCTCTCTCTCTCTCTCTCTCTCTCTCTCTCTCTCTCTCTCTCTCTCTCTGCAGCTGAGCTCATCTGGATTCCACGCTGCCTGACCAGATTAAACCACAAATGCGTTATGCCCCTTCAAATCCTCAGGATTGAGCTGAGAATTCTGGAATGTTCAGCAGAAATCCACTTGAAATATAATCAATTTCTGAAGCTCTCGAAAAACCCAGACTATCAGACACACAGCTGCGTCAAAAGTTCATAATTCCCCTCACATTGAGTCTATGCTTCCAGTCTTGTTTTACATTTTATTTAAGCTTGTTTCCATAATCAGCAAGTTACTCAATTCACTATAGAATGATCTTATTACTCTTTTTAATCTAGCTGTGCTGATATGATACATATGTGCCCATAAGTCCTCTTACTGGTCAGTAAAGCAAGTGTGCTTGTTAATAGAAACATAATATTTATGAAATGCCACTTTTAGAATGTATACACTAGCACACACGTGTGGAAATCCATTTTCCATGCATGAATGACAGTGGGAATAACAGAGCTTCCACAGTCTCAGTCCACACTCACTGGATTCAGCCATGCACAGATGCGGGGCCACGTCCAAGCCTGGATGTGTAACTCCACCTGAGACCTGGCTGGGTCAGCCATGGAGAACAGGCTGCTCCCCAGGAGACGGCTTCCATTCAGGGAACACCAACAGCCGCTCCCAGTCCATCATCCCGCGACATTGTGCATACTTCTAGGGAACTCCTTAAAATGTTAAGACTGCTTGATAATCTGTTGACACACAACAGCTAGTGAACATGAACACATGCAACCGCAAAATTAGCACCTTGCGTGATCACTTATTAAAAAAACACACGTGCATGTGCTGGATACGGCCATGCCATAACGGTTTCTGTGCTCTACAGACAGGTTGGACTCCTACTGCTTTTGATATCAGGCAAGGAGAATGTGGAGAGGAGGAGGCGAGAGGAGGAGGCGAGAGGAGGAGGAGAGGAGAGAGAAAAGAAGTGTAGCTACTGCAAAATTTTCCATGTTTTAAAACACTGCTTGCAGCCATTCACAGGCACTGTGTATGTTCTACAGTGGAGAGACAGACGGGACGTTATCTGCACTCAGCACCTCAGCATGGACAAACTCACACCAGGTTTCCTTTGATGGAAAGCATCATTACACTGCTGTCAAAACAATCTCCATACTGTGATGTCAATGGCACATTGTACTGGAACTGGCCCGAGAGACCCTAGTAAATAGGACGCCTCTAAATCAACATGCATCCCAGCAAGATAGCATGATTTTTCATTTAACATCATTCAACCGAAAAACCCCAGTCAAGACAGAACACTGAACCTAGGTCTAGAATGCACCGAGTTTTAAAACTGAATCACTTTGAGCACTTCGGGTGTGTCCCAAGTGCATACTTAGACCCTCACGCTATAAAGTATAGACTTATCTTAACAATCGGTTAATAGGATTGGCAGGTTAGTGCACAAAAAATAAACGTACTACTCCGATTCCTACTAACAGGAAGTGATGAAGCATTGCTATGCCAGCGTGCATAGGTTTAATATACGGGTATTAAACCTAAAATAGGTATTTATTTGATTTATTCTACCTCCTTTATAAATGTGCATTAGCTAGCGTTAAATTTAGCTAGCTAACTAGTTAGTCTGCTTACAAAGGCCAAACACTGAGCAAGGTGGCTATCTAAATTACACAAATTTACAAGCGCTTCAGTTTTCTTACTAAAATAGTTACATTTTATTTTATTTATTAATTAGTTTACTTCGTAAAAAGAAATCTAAGGTGCAGTCTCATTTAAACACCCATGCTCCTGCCACAATATGATGACATCATTGTCCACCATTTTTCTCTTTGCATTTTGCATTGCATTATGAGTCAATACTGTCCATCCAAACTTTACAAACCAATGGCTGGTAGATTTTTGAGTATACTCAACTTTGATATTACATACTCAAAACTAGTTAGTAGCAGTAATTAGTACGCAGTTGGGACACACCATTTGATTTAAATCGCGTGGGCTTGTCATATAATGTGCATGCTTGCTTCAAGGCTCTGCCAGATTACCATTCAAGGCATTAAACCATGAATAAAAGTTTAGTGATGCAGAAATAGCAGGGAATCCACATCTCAGCTCTGGACAGCAGGGTTCTGTAACCAGTAACCTCAGAGAAAACGGATTTCATGAGTCTAATATATATTAAAATAACAGATGAAATGTTTTGCTACTCCTGAGGTCAAAACAACTATTTTTGAGACACAGTTTTAGAAATAGGGGCACCTTTGTGAACTTTTTTTTTTTTTTTGGCAAATATTGTAAAACCTTTTTAAAATGATACATAAAATAACCCATTTCCAGCCTAGAAAAGCCCAGGTAAAAGGTTCCTACTCTCAGGAAATTTACAATGACCTTTTCAGATGAAAATTATTCCACCACGAGCGGCATTACATCTTTCTTCAGAGAATCTTTTTGATGACCTTTTCAGTGGAAACTCATTTCACTAAGATCCCTTATATATACATTTCCTATACAACCAGTTTTATTTAATTAATTAATTTATTTATTTATTTTTGCAGCAATTGCGGTTAGCAAGAGTGCTAATCTTTCAACTCATTCATACAACGAATAAACATAATTGTATCTGGAGTAGCAGAGGCACGGAGGAGTGCTTGTCATCTCTGGACTTGAGCAAGCCAGTACCTGACAGCACTTTCAGATGGGGTTGCTTCATTCTTGCAGACTTCTTCCATGTCGCCGGGTCCCTAGGAGGGGCCAGGGGCTGGCTGGCTACACTGGGGCTGAGTGTGTGTGCAGGACTCTCTACTGGGGGGGATACATAATTAATGGAGTATGCGCTATTTCTCTCAACATGCAGGGATTCATTCCTTTCAACCTGATCTCAGACCCCTGCTGGGCAGCGTCTGCAAGGTTATCACGGTAGACACACGCACACACGAATGCGCACACAAACGCGCACGCACGCACGCATGCACGCACAATCATTCCCCCTGGTGCTTCTAGTTGTATATGCCATGTTAAAGAGCCCCAAAAAGAACAAGATTTCCTCGGCATGTTTGTTCTGGTTCGCTCCCTTTGGATGCCTCACAGATGTGGACACTATGCTGTGGTTTGCTAAATTAATTTGGTGACACAGCTCTCGTTAGTCATTCAGCTCTCGTTAGTCATTCAGCTCCTGCTTTTGCTGCTTTGCTGCTTCCCAACTTGTGATTACTTAATCTGGCCCTGGTTTCATGCTAGGTTATCCTCCAGTCAAATAAGTGCCTGCTCTCAGTGGGAATTTGTGTGTGTGTGTGTGTGTATGTGTGTGTGTGTGTGTGTATGTGTGTGTGTGTGTGTGTGTGTGTGTGTGGAGGGGGTGAATATGAGAGAGAGGGAGAGAGAGAGAGAGAGAGAGAGAGAGAGAAGATGGGCTAAAAAGAGAAAAAAGAGTAAAAGGCTAAATCATGAAAAATGCTTCAGGGGGTCACATACATGACACATACACAAAACACGCATGACATACACCATACACGATACATACATGACCCAACACACACCACACATGACGTACACCATACATGACACATACATGACCCAACACACACCACACATGACATACACCATACATGACACATACATGACCCAACACACACCACACATGACATACACCATACATGACACATACACGACCCAACACACACCACACATGACGTACACCATACATGACACATACACGACCCAACACACACCACACATGACATACACCATACATGACACATACACGACCCAACACACACCACATGACAATCAGCACAGGGGAAACCAGTCCTTGTTTTTCTAGCGGGAAGACTCCTCCACCTCCTCCGCCTGCTCCAGAGCTAGCCTCTGCTCTGAGGGAGGAAGCAGGCTTTAACAAGCATCACCTTCCTCACAGGAGTGCATCCAAAGACACCATACAAATGGTGCTTCGCAGTCGCTGGTGCCAGGGGTGTCCATAAATAAGCAGTACAGCAGGGTGCTTTTATGTGGCGAGATGAGTTTGGCCAGTAACCCAGAACTAACACGGAGCAAATGTGAACACTTGAATGGAACACAGCTAGTACCTGCTTTGCCACCAGGATGAAAGAAAGCCTATTGAGTATATAGCACAAAAACCATCAGGAAACTCTTTGAAATATCTAGCAATTACAATAAAAAGACAAATCAAGCATATCTGTTAGCTGCTAATATAAGCGTAGTGTCAGAGGTGTACAGGACTGTGGTCTGATTAAAGTACTAAAGCATGAGATTAAATATAACAAGATGTGCTAAATATAAGACTCCAGCTCTGCCAGACAATAAAGATACATCCCCTCCATTCAGTAATTAGATTTGTTGTGTTCTCCAGAAAAACAACAATGACAACTATTAGACCAACTACTAACAGTGGGCAAGATCAATGCCTCTCCTCACCCTCTCTGATTTGAATCATTGACAGATTAAAAACAGCCTTTATTATTTTATAACACATAGGATGTGTTTGTCCTTCTGTTTCTGGCTTGTGCCTGGTTGCTTGGTCTCCACTGTGCTTTGTTAGCTCCTCAGTTCTGTTTAAGGAGATAGTTCACTATTCCCCCCGACCAGCCTTTCAGATGAATTATTACTGTCTGTATGATCTGTCTGTATGATCAATGACTTGATTACACTGTAAAAATACACAGCACTGTAGTGTAACTCAGACATACACTCAAAAACAGAGAGTGGGAGAATGGGGAGAGAGAGAGAGAGAGAGAGAGAGAGAGAGGGAGAGAGAGAGGGAGAGAGAGAGAGAGAGAGAGAGAGAGAGAGAGAGAGAGAAGGCGAGAGGGAGGCATGTATCAAGTTCAACCTCTCTGGAGTTCACATAAAGAGAAGGGAAGTGATTGAAGCTGTCTGTTCTCACTTGGTACTATGTCTGGGGGTAGGAGGCACAAGCACTCCTCACGCCTCCATTCCCCGCAACCCAACTGGACCAGGAGTGTGTGCGTGTGTGTGTGTGTGTGTGTGTGTGTGTGTGTGTGTGTGTGTGTGTGTGCACTGAAGACCCTCACTCTTTCATCCCCCACAACCCATCCACACTTTCCTCCATTTGTGTTCTTGTCCACTGCATGACACTCCCAATGGGCAAACACAACATACCACCGAAGCAGACCAGAGGTTCTGTACCCAGTGTCAGCTCTGACACAGACAGCAGGCTCTGAACCCAGTGTCAACTCCGACACAGACTCAAAGCTCTGTACCCACTGTGAGCTCTGACACAGACAAGACGCTCTATACACAGTTTCAGCTCTGACACAGACAGCAGGCTCTGAACCCAGTGTCAACTCCGACACAGACAACAGACTGTGAACCCAGTGTCAACTCTGACACAGACTCAAAGCTCTGTACCCACTGTGAGCTCTGACACAGACAAGATGCTCTATACCCAGTGTCAACTCTGACACAGCCAAGAGGCTCTGAACCCAGTGAAGGCTTTGACACAGACAAGAGACTCTGAACCCAGTGTCAGCTCTGACACAATCAGTTTGTTTGTGATGAACCAGCTAAATTGTTAATTTTTCATTCAAACTTGACAAATTTGCTGTCAATGCAACCAGAGAACTAACAGGAAGTCATTTTTGTATGACTTATGAGTGTAATTCAAAAATATTTCTTCAAACGTCATGTGATTATTATTTTTTTGTTGGTTTGTTGAGTTGTTTTGTTGTTTGTTTGTTTTTGCTTAGTGCACTCAAAACATACCAATACGACATTGTTTATCCCAGTTAGAATACGACAGGGTTTATCTCAGTTAGAGTAAATTAAAATAAGCTATAAAAGTGCTGGCAACACCCATATGGCCAGACCGATCATGAAATTAGAATAAGTGTGTATTCTAGTTTCATTTTTTTCATTCTTATATGTAGCAAAACATGGTTGACTGCTCAGAAGTGTAAAGCAGCACTGCATTCAGTCCGTCACTCATACTAATGGTACTGTAAATCTGAAGCTACAGTTCCTTTGGACGTGTGCAAAATTAGGTTTTTTCATATTGCAAAAGATTGTAAATTGGGCTTATTGATAGCAATGAAAGCTTTAAATGCAAAGTCTGAATTTTACAATATAGACCAAAAGGACTTGTGGAATTAACACTAGTCCATTTAAAAACACCTTTAGACAAGCATCCTGAACAGCGGTAAGACTGACAGGCATCCTGAACAGCGGTAAGACTGACAGGCATCCTGAACAGCGATAAGACTGACAGGCATCCTGAACAGCGGTAAGACTGACAGGCTTCCTGAACAGCGGTAAGACTGACAGGCTTCCTGAACAGCGGTAAGACTGACAGGCATCCTGAACAGCGGTAAGACTGGAGATCTTTATCTCTCCCATATAAACATGACTTTGGAAAGGGAACACAACTGACCCATTGTGTCCTGTTGTCTTACAAACACCAAAGCAAAGGGATTGTGGGTACAGCGCAAGCATCTGAGAGAGACTATGCAATCTAGTCAATCCAGTATACAGACAGCTGTCCCGTTATATACATATGTTACATGCGCTGATGTTGCAAGTGTCAGTGTGCAAGAAAAAACAATTTTCTCCCAAGCGTGTCCTACTTTCTAGACATCGATATATTCACCTGATATATGGGAAAGAGAAAATGGGCTTGAAATGTGTGAAACAGAAGAATAGGAAGTCACAAATACAAAGATGAGGTCCTCAGAAACTCTGAGATGAAACACAGGGGTTTTCTTATGGGGATAAGGGGACAGTTCTGCCTCAGGAGGAAACAGAGAAGAGGAGAACAAAAGACACACACACTTATGTTTATGTTTATATACACACATACACACACTTATGTTTATGTTTATATATACACACACTTATGTTTATACACACACTTATGTTTATGTTTATATACACACACACTTATGTTTATGTTTATACACACACACTTATGTATATGTTTATACACACACACACACACACACTTATGTTTATGTTTATGCACACACAATTATGTTTATGTTCATATGCACACACTTATGTTTATGTTTATATATACACACATTTATGTTCATGTTTATATATACACTTATGTTTATGTTTATATATGTTTATGTTTATACACACACACACTTATGTTTATACACACACTTATGTTTATGTTTATATACACACACACACTTATGTTTATGTTTATACACACACACTTATGTATATGTTTATACACACACACACACACACTTATGTTTATGTTTATGCACACACAATTATGTTTATGTTAATATGCACACACTTATGTTTATGTTTATATATACACACATTTATGTTCATGTTTATATATACACTTATGTTTATGTTTATATATGTTTATGTTTATATACACACACACTTATGTCTATGTTTATATACACACTTATGTTTATGTTTATATATACACACACTTATGGTTATGTTTTATATATACACTTATGTTTATGTTTATATACACACACACACACACGCACACATATACACACACACACACACACACACACACACACACACATATATATATATACACACACACACACACACACACACACACACACACACACACATATACATGATTTCACACACATACCTCACTTAGAGGTTTAAAGCATAGTCAAATTCCTGGACATGCTATAAAGAGAGCACTCATGCATCTATACTTTAGGTCTAAGGAGGCTCAGGGACCATCTAAAAATTCTCAAGATTATATACTGCATATCTGCAGCTGTCACACACTTCACCTCTAAGTTCTATACAGTTTCATACAGGTGTCTGCGGAAACCAAAAGGGAATGTAAGTATCACTACTGTCAACAGCACATTTTCAGTTACTTTTGTTTTCCATTTTCAGAAGCTTAATCATAAGGGTCTGTCCTTCTGTGTGTAGTATCAGCTCATAATGATACTAATACTGAGGCTTGGTGAGAAGGGCCATCAGCAGCACATATAGGGAGAGCATATGCAATAAAAAAACAAACATGATGCACAATGTGAAGGACAGTAACTGGAGCTCACAGTCCTGACACAGCTTTACATCAGATGGGCGCTTTGTCCTACCATCCTGAAACCAACAAGCTTCCACTTTGCTTCATCAAGTTTCACTTTGTCCCTTGACTGTTTCAAACCGTTCGACTGGCATATCGCAGTTGCTGGATGCAAATGACTGCAACTGTCTCACACACTCATTTGAAGCTCTTAGGTGTCTGTATTAGGCTTATGTTCGTAACTTTTACAACTATTTAAGAAGTTCCAGAACGTTCTCCTCCATACACAAGTCCTT
>NW_027658642.1:22500-27275 GCF_041902795.1 Electrophorus electricus | reverse complement strand
ACTGAAAACAAAGAAAAACATGTCTTAACCTAATTGGTAATAAAGTAACTGATTCAAAAAACACTGTCCACAGCTTTTATGTAAAGATAGGTTTAATAAATGTTAGATCCCTAATATCTAAAGCACTCATAATAAATGAAATCCTAACAGATCATATATTTAATGTACTCTGTCTAACAGAAACCTGGATCAAGCCAAATGAGTACATAGCTTTAAACAAAACATGTCCTTCTGGTTACAGCTATGTACTCCACCCTCATCTAACTGGCCATGGAGGCGGCATTGCCGTTATTTATACTGACACATTAGGCATAAACCAAAAAGCTGGTTATGATTTCGAGTCCTTTGAAATTATTTTTACTTGCATAAATGATGTAGCCAGCGATAAAAAGTCCATCCAGTCTCTTCCACTAACTGGCGTCTACAGGGCACCAGGACCCTACTCAGAATTTATTAAAGAATTTGCAGATTTCTTCTCGAATCTAGTCACTCAAGTAGAAAGAGCCATTATTGTTGGTGATTTCAATATTCATTTTGATAGTGCCCAAGACCCTCTGAGATTAGCCTTTAGTTCTATATTAGAATCAATTGGTTTCACCCAATGTATAAGAGAACCCACACACTCTGGTGGACATACACTTGACTTAGTACTGACATATGGTATAGACATAGAGAACATAGTTATACTACACCAGTCGGATACCATCTCAGACGATTCGCTAATTTCATTTGAACTAAATTTTAGCCACAATATAGTAACCTTACCTCACTAGGTACTCCTTGTACCTCGACATGCCTAATAATCTAGTTTCTCTGTACGCCAAGAGAGAGAGGTACACCTACCCCTGATGTCATGATGTTACTGAGCTTCATCCCATCTCATGGGGAGTAGATATGGCTACTTGTTTGTTTGTTCAATATATTCCCAAGTTTGTGAATGACGCCTTCCCCTTCATTGTTCCTTCTCCAGCAATAAAGTTACTATTCTGCCAGTAGCCATCAAGATACACTACAATTTCTCAGCTTCTGAAGACTTTTTTCATGTTCTACAGATTCAAGGACTTGAAATTGAATGTACTATACATTGTTTTTTTCTTGTTGTTTTTTAGTGATAACAGCAAATGTAACAATATAATTCCAACACCATATACACATGTATGTTGTGCTCATTCCATCAGCCCCTCATCAGCTGACCCAGTTCAAGGTCTACATTAGCAAAGGCAAGTTTCACTTATGTAGCTTTTTCTACAGGCATACCCTATGTTCCTGGTTACACCTCAATGAACACTTCCAAAACTATGACATGGTCGCACACACCAATGTCAGCCATGATGTTTCAACATGAAAAAACAGTGCTCTACAGGAAAATCATGCAGTAGTCATGTCTTAATGAAGTAGTTATGTCTTAATGCAGTAGTTATGTCTTAATGCAGTCGTCATGAACATTAATAAAGTATGTAACATCCACATAATCATGTATGAGTACATGATCAATTCATGTTGTCTGGCAGTTATGCTGGGATCAGACTACAAAATATTTTTGTCTTTTATGACACAATATTAGTGTGTTTGGCACTGTAGCTATACTAGGCCTGTCCTCTGTTATATATCAGCCGATATAAGGCAGGGCTGAACATGCACATATGCATAATTTGTTAGTCAAAGGACTTACTAAACTGATCAATAGATAATGCCTGTTCAGGACTGTTGATATGAAAACATGGCTTCTCATTCAAGTTTAAGGAAGAGAAAAACTAAGCATTTTTTCATGCATTTACATTTCAGAGTAAACAACAGAAGAAAAATAGACAATCGCAGTGGTCTGGATCTCATGTATTCATGTGATTTTTTGCTTACATATTGATTTGCCACTGTTGCCCTCCAGCTGTGCAATTAGTCAATTCAGTGCATTGTCGATATGCATGCAGTACCCTTAAAATTGTAACATACAGCTCACTGCTGTATTGGTAGGTGGTGATTGATTCCATTCCAGGGAGTCTGTAAGCTTGGCCTGCAGTGTCGTTAGATTTAAGACTAGCCTGATGTGGAATCTCCCCTTCAGTCCTGGCAGGGCTACATAATGGTAGCCCTTTCAATTCAAGAACAGCACCATGTAAGCACAAACACCTTTCATTGTGACTGATGAACAGTTGCTAAAAGCAGCTTCACCAGCAAAGGCAAATGTGACATCATTATCATGGCATATGGAAAGACATTCACCATCTATAGACTACTGAACATTGACAACAACTTGTCCTCCTACCCTGTTGCATATTCCTGATATGTCTAATGCACCACAGTTTTGTCAAACATGGTGTGCTTGCACAGGTGATCTCTCATGAAATTTGCAGTCACAGTGCAACTAAATCCATACTGTAATTACACCAGGGCCAGATGGTGTTGAGCTGATGTGCAATTCTGCTGGCACTGAAGATCTACCATCTTCTTCCATCCTTTGAATTATTTGTTCTCCCTGTCCTTGCAGTTACATTATGGCAAACAGTCTGGCACAGAAGCAAAGTCTGTGCAAGAACAGATTCTTCATACAAAAGGATCCAGTGGCCTAGCTGAATCTAACCCCATTAAAAAAAAAAATTGGTCACTTTATTTTACGGACCTCCTATTGAGAATTTTGGTTGTTCAGGTTTCCAAACTATGCTTGGTTGTATAACTTTCTTCATATATTATTGACCCAATTAACTTTGACAAATACAAACAAAAAACAAAAAACAAAAAAGACAGATAATTTCATTTTAAAACAATGAGATTATGAATAAGCAAATGAAGAAGCAGCATGCCTAACCCATTAAGAACTGATATTTTATAGTGAGGAAGAATCTTAGAAGAAAAGCACAGTTAGTATAAGAGGCAATCAAACAATCTAATTATTTAAAACATCTGGAAAGCTATTTATTTAGTGTAAAACCTGCAAATACCTCAGTGCTTTGTCAGTGTCACTGCTGTTATGACTGAAATTGGCCCAACTGCAGCAAAAGCAATCTGGTCTCTGTTGTAAGTGGTCATCTTGCAAGTGACTAGGTCTCTACCCTCTACACTTTATTTTACATTTTAAATGAGATCACACCTAGGAACACATTTTCCTCTTACAAAAGGTCAAATAGGAATATAAACAAACACACAGTTGCAGATTAATGTTGAATGTAACCACTATCTTATAAATGTCATGCAAACGTTCATTGAAACGCTGGCTTTCATAATGAGGTTTCTTTGGGAAAGTGATAAGCTCACTCCTCCTTTTTTTATGACCAGTCAGCAATGCACAGCCTTGAACATGCACTATGCATAGCAAATATATTGTTATAAATAAACATCATGACAGTCAAACAGCATTTTAGCATTCGGTGCGCTATATGTAATAAAAAATAATGTACTACTTTAAATGTGTCACCTGAGACAGTTTATTTCAAATCACAGTGAATTCTTGGAATGTGGAACAGGTGAGTGGCGGGGAAACTCAGAGGGTAGGTGTGTCTGGAAGGAGGTGTGGCCAGAGCATGATGGTGGAGGTCTGCTCCAGTGCCTTGGGGGTTGGTTGCCTTGCAGTTATTTTTAGATCAATGGAATCCACTTGTATGAAGAAATTCTAACCAATGCACAGGCTTGTTTTGGAGCTGCAGACATCATTGTCATCACAGGAAATTCCACTAGTTACTAAATATAAGGGTTCTGTATGTCTTTCAGCCATCATTACTTGATTGCTTAAACCATTTGTTTAGAAAATGTGTTGTTAAATGTTGTGTTGGTTGTTCAACAGCATTTATTTACTCATATCACTTGACTATGATGAACCTTGGCTCAAGGTTAAGGAGTCATTCTTGCAGAAATCCAAATAATTCATCAACCTTTTTCTCACAACATCAGCTTCTGTGAACAACTGCCATCCAAGAATAAGAGTATCATAATGGACAACTTATTATCTTCAAAATGGCGGCCTTTCAGATATACATCTAAAGTGAACTTTTTGAGATACAGGGCTAGTGGCTAGTCAGCCAGAGAAAACAGAGAACTTGTTATTTTCCATTGCAGCCAAAAGATGCGAAAACTTGTGAAAGTTTCTTTCAGCTCTCTTTCATCATGTGGATGAGTTAGCATTTTTGCTCTTTTGAAGCAATAGGCCTACAAATGCCAATAAAGCTATACAAATTTATCCTTCACAAAGTTTCCACAGTAACTTTGAAACATGGTTAAACAGGAATATAACTGAATGCTAGGATTTAACATTCTTAAAGAGGTTAAACTTGGGACTATTCACAAATTATTTATTTATTTACTTACTTATTTTATCATCAGATAAAAAAATATATCATCAGACTGGGTTAACTCTAATAGAGTGTGTGTGGGACTGGCATTCTCCACCCTTGACCCTTCATTTCATATCTAGCGGATGGCCACTCATCCAGTCACCAGTGACAAAAATCTTTACATATAGATGCGGATGAAATGGGAGATTGTTTTTGATATTTTACTTTGACTGTGAGCAGTTGCAGAATTGTAAGACAATGGACCTGTTCCTGAATGTATAAGCACATTAAATGTTTTTCACCAGTGAAACCACTGCTGAAAACTCTAGAAGACCAGTCTAGCAAATATATGATCATTAGTTTCATGTAATAGTTTTTAGGTAATGTGAAACATTGCAAAGGTTGTGGAACTGTGAGTTTTTTGTACTTTTGTTGTAATTTACAATTATTGTAGCAGTGCTTGGGTGAATTTAAGGGAATTAAGGAAACAAGGGGTGAGAGTAACAGGATATA
>NW_027658642.1:0-17500 GCF_041902795.1 Electrophorus electricus | reverse complement strand
GTGGCAAAATTCTGTAATATTCATTTGCATTTAGAATTGAAATAATTCATGTTTTTAGATGAGGCTGTTAGAAAATTCTGTTTATAATACAGTTGTATGATCTTTCTAATTTTGTATGGTTGCTAGTTTTAGGTATAATTAAGATGCTATATTTGATAGGTCCAGTGTGTGGAACTGGAACAGCTAGTGGAGATATTGGCACAACTCAGCCCCAAAAACCAACTGGCAAGTGAAATCTTTTTAATGTCCTTAAACTTTGTCCTTAGAGGACTTCTTATCATACAGTAAAGTCCTAAAGCAATAATAATAAAATAATGATTTTGTGTGCTGATGTTGAAATTATTTTGTCTTTTTTTGTGTTCATTTTTTTAAGCTAAGGACAGCTGGTTCCGTGAAATTAAGGGATTCCACCCTAGCAAACCTGGACCCAGCTCTGGAGCAGGTATACCCCACAGACTGAATTTAAATCTTTTAAAACTTTCCTGCTGTTTAATTTTTGCTCATTCTAATCTTGCAAATGTCCTCAAATACAGAGGATTATATCTTCCCAGACTCTGTATATCTATATAATAATGCCAGTAAAGGGTATAGGAGCACAGTGTGTTTTTTATATGTGTGAATATACTCTAATGACTGCATGCAGGCACCTTTGAAGTATACACAGATACAGGCCATGCATCTGATGCAGTGTTATCTGGCATGTCATGTTTAATACAGTGTGAGTTGCTAGTGTAAAGTGCTGAGTGTGTTTTGTTCAGAGTTTGGTTTCTCAAAGATATTATCATTTGACCAGCCAAACATTTGTTGAGATTAAATCATTTCATGTTACAATGCGCCACACAAACTAAAACTGTGCTACAGTTCTAAGTCCTAACTAAAACCGTCATAATGGCCATAGCTTACACACACGCACACACACACACACACAAACACACCCACACACACACACACACACACACACACACACACACACACACACAAACAAATCATATTGGCATATTGTCTACTATTGAAAGTGTGTATCGGTCCAGACTACTAATCTACATTAAGACTATTAACTATTAAGACATTAACTATTAATTCAGTTAGCCTGTTCTGTGGAGCCTATCTGCCTAAAGGGAAGCCATGGAATTCCAATTGAGGCAGAGCACTGCAAACACAGTCAGTGAGTGCAATCCTTACAGACTTAATTGAGAGGTTTGCTGTGTTTGTGTGTGTGTGTGTGTGTGTGTGTGTGTGTGTGTGTGTGTGTGTGAGAGAGAGAGAGAGAGAGAGAGAGAGAGAGAGAGAGAGAGAGAGAGAGAGAGAGATTACAAGACAGCATCGGACCTGGAGGCCTTGTGTGAAGTTTGATTATTTCCCTGCACTTCAACTTGTACATTAGCACGCCCAACAGGTGTATATGAGTAGGTCACACTGTGCTGAACTCCAGGCCTCTAGAATGCACCCTAAGGCATTATCAAAAGTTTCTGTTTGCAATTGTAATAGCAGTGGATTTGCAAAGCACACAAATACAAAGCTGTTTCTGAAGATACAAAAAGCCGATGTGGTTTTAAACCACTCGGCTAAAGTCAAGTGTATAGTACTTTACAATATATTTTCTAAGTAAATATGGAGAAAAAACAGGATGCAAAAGTTTCCTTAACTGTTGGTTTCACAATCTATCTTGAATATCCTTCCATTGTTGTTTCTCATCTCATAGTAATGAGAATGCTGAAATGATCAGTTTATGTTAATTTGGAGTAATTAAAAGTGCTTTGTTTGTTTATATTTTGTTTATTTTAGTGTATCTCATTTTGTAAATTCCCCACTTTCTGTCTAATGACTGTGGCAGGAGATGACATTACTGACTTGACAAAGGGTTGTCTGTTAGTTAGTCAGGCTTCATAAACATAAGTCAACTACATGATTTGTTGAAATAGCATGTTTGTTTTCTCTGTATTACAGAAAACATACCCAATATGACAGGTAAGTGTAAACATTGATCTTATTGTGCATATACCCTTTGGTGGCTTAATAAAATCAGCCACCAAAAAAACCCTTGATAATTGATACTCTTACATTGTATTATTTTTTCTAGCCATGCAAAACAATATCAACCTTCTCAGAGTTAAGCAAACTTGGTTTCCAGTTATGATACCAATTTGCAAAGTTTTCTCCTTTTTTCTTTTATCTTTTACTTTTTCACAAATCAGATGCAAAGTGACATTCCTCTGGAAGTCTAACATTCCAATCACAAATGAAGGACTGTAAATTTTGCATTTTGCTTTACAACTGCCATACATTTGTCAATTTCCTTAGTGTAAAGGTAGAAACAGAAACACAAAAACTGCCATGGTATGTTCTATACTGGGATTCCTTGGAGTGTCTTGGAGTAGAAAATAAAGCAATGTCATTTAGTAGTGGGAGACACACATGGTTATCTGGGAACTGCACCTGCAACTAAACAGGCTTCTTTGCTATCTATTCTTGCCATGGGAAGTGTTCCACACCCTTTTTAAGCACTACCCTCCATCTGACCAGACTGGCCCTTTATTGCTCTGTACCTGCTCTTTTTTGTCTAAGTTCACTAAAGGCACAGCTTTCAGTCTTTCATTTTTATATTGACCAGACAAGAGCTTCGAGGCAGAATTCCTGAAGATGCACAATGCATACCGAAGCCAGCATGGGGCTCCGCCCCTCACTGTGAACCGCACTCTGTGCCGCTCCGCACAGGTATGGGCGGAGCACCTGCTGTCTATCAAAACCCTCAAACACAGTGATGGCAGCTACGGAGAGAACTTGTTCTACACCTTCAGCTCGGGGCCCAAAAAGCTTACAGGCAAGTGAAAGCATTACTTTCCCTGTTGCAGTACCTCTGACTGTAAAGTAATGCAGGTTTCCATGTGTTGTGTGGGTGTACATTGTGTTTCTTGCTTAGGCCACGAGGCAGTGGACAGCTGGTACAGTGAAATCAAGGACTATCGTTTCAACAGGCCTGGATTCACCTCTGGCACAGGTGAACCCTTGTGTATTAGACTTGGCATTTCTGCTGAGGTGCCAATGGAGACCGAAAGTATACAGACGTTATGGTACTGCCAGCACTGGTCTTATGGGATTAAACTGTACAAATTCAGCGTAATTTTGACACAATTTTTTATTCACAAATTTCCAGAGGTGGGCCCAATTATGAGCGTCAATGCACAATTCCCAAAAACCCATAATTTTCTCCTCCCTGAGACCTTTTGTTAATATGCAGCAAACCCAGACATATTTATGTAATGTTCTTGACAGCTTCATTACCTCGAGTTATCTTTGAAGCACAGACAGCATATTATGTCGTCTTCATGACACCCAGAAGTGGGTCCAAAATCATTTTTTCTTTCTTTTCTTTTCCTTTTCTGAACACTAAACCATAAGTATTACCCACAGCACTTCTGTAGCCATAGTTACAATTTCATGACCCTCCTCCCCAATGACCTACGAACTTGCAAAAGTACATGAACGATAATTGGGCTATATCAACCATTTTGTATTGCCAGTCTCCTGACCAAGACACGGCATCAATTTTGCCACTATGATTGTCTAATCTGACATAATGACCATCGTGCAAGAGAACAATATCATGTAGTCTGATCCCAGCATAAGCCATATACAGGCAACAGTGGCCCAGCCAAAACAATTATGAACAGCCTTTTCATAAGACTTCATAATATCTCATATCTCATATCTCATAAGCAGCTCATGAAATAGCTTCAAGGTTCAGACACCTTCGTTGTCAAAATACTAAAGCCCATTTCTGGCTGCATGTACAGGCCATTTCACCCAAGTGATATGGAAGGATACCAAGGAGCTTGGGGTTGGCTTGGCCACAGATGGGGCTATGACCTTTGTGGTGGGCCAGTATCTACCAGCGGGCAACATCAGTAACGCCGGCTACTTTGAGAAGAATGTCCTACCACCAGGCTCCGCTGTAGACACAAAACCGATCCCTACTCGTATGTCAGCCTTTCTGTTTAAGATAGCCAGACCAAGTGTTATTTCATGACTAGAATGATATACAATTCACAAATTGTGGAGAAATAATATGTGGCAAAATTCTGTAATATTCATTTGCATTTAGAATTGAAATAATTCATGTTTTTAGATGAGGCTGTTAGAAAATTCTGTTTATAATACAGTTGTATGATCTTTCTAATTTTGTATGGTTGCTAGTTTTAGATATAATTAAGATGCTATATTTGATAGGTCCAGTGTGTGGAACTGGAACAGCTAGTGGAGATATAAGTCAGCCCCAAAAACCAACTGGCAAGTGAAATCTTTTTAATGTCCTTAAACTTTGTCCTTAGAGGACTTCTTATCATACAGTAAAGTCCTAAAGCAATAATAATAAAATAATGATTTTGTGTGCTGATGTTGAAATTATTTTGTCTTTTTTTGTGTTCGTTTTTTTAAGCTAAGGACAGCTGGTTCAGTGAAATTAAAGGATTCCACCCTAGCAAACCTGGACCCAGCTCTGGAGCAGGTACACCCCACAGACTGAATTTAAATCTTTTAAAACTTTCCTGCTGTTTAATTTTTGCTCATTCTAATCTTGCAAATGTCCTCAAATACAGAGGATTATATCTTCCCAGACTCTGTATATTTATATAATAATGCCAGTAAAGGGTATAGGAGCACAGTGTGTTTTTTATATGTGTGAATATACTCTAATGACTGCATGCAGGCACCTTTGAAGTATACACAGATGCAGGCCATGCATCTGATGCAGTGTTATCTGGCATGTCATGTTTAATACAGTGTGAGTTGCTAGTGTAAAGTGCTGAATGTGTTTTGTTCAGAGTTTGGTTTCTCAAAGATATTATCATTTGACCAGCCAAACATTTGTTGAGATTAAATCATTTCATGTTACAATGCACCAAACAAACTAAAACTGTGCTACAGTTCTAAGTCCTAACTAAAACCATCATAATGGCCATAGCTCACACACACACACACACACACACACACACACACACACACACACACACAAATCATATTAGCATATTGTCTGCTCTTGAAAGTGAGTATCGGTCCAGACTACTAATCTACATTAAGACTATTAACTTTCCAATCAGGCCATTTCAGCATCTTATGCTCTGAGAAGAATGTCCCACCACCAAGCTCCACTGCAGACAGAAAGTCAGCTATCACTGGTACTTAAGCATTTTGGCTGATTAGTTTGATTGAGCTCTGTCATAATTTGTCACACAATGTTCAACTTAATGAAAAACATAATGGCCTAAAGGACATATAAAACATCTCACAGTGTATCTGACTAAATCTAAATAACTGTCCTGGTTTAGATTCTTCTTGCCCTGAACAGTGGAAGTGAGGTTTTGTTTTTCAGTTTTTAATCAAGTTTATTTTACATCTCCTCTCTCTACCTATCGCTCTCTGTCTGTCTATTTCTCTCTCTCCTACAAAGACAAAAACTTGGCTCAATTCCGTAACCAGCTGCTGGCAGCAGTGAACCGTTACCGTCAGCGACACAGGGTGCAACCTGTGTCACTATGCCCCACCCTCTCCAAAGAGGCCCAGGATTGGGCAGCTCACCTGGTGAGCATTAAGACCCTGAAGAACAGCCAGAAAGGCCATGGAGAAAGCATGTCATACAAATGGACATCCACTTTGGCAGCACCCACTGGTAAATTAGACCACAGAAAACCTAGCTTTTTCCTTTCAAATATATACTTAAACAAATGTAAAAGATCAGAAATATTCAACTATGCACTACAAACCCAGTACTGGATTTTGTAGTCGGTAACTGAATAGATAATGTAGCCCATTAAGCACGTTATCATCATGCCTGATTCCATTGTAAAGGGAGTTTGGGAAATCTGTAGTACCTGAACCCCTCGGCTGTAATTTTCAATAACTATTCTTTATGACATCAATTTATGTCCAGTAATTAAAACATCTAGATTTGGTTTCAACATCCTATGTTCACATTCTCTAAAATAGAAATGATACACTGTGTTTAACCTGTATGAGTGCTCAATTATTTTTATAAATTAGTATTATTTATATGTTTTTTGCTTTTACTTTCCTGTAGCTGAAGAAGTTGCTGAGTCATGGTACAATGAATGTACAAAGTACAACTTCTCTTCGCCTGGATTTCAAAACGGAAGTGGTATGTTGCACAGCTTCGAAAAGCATTAGCTCACATCCTCTGATTTAATACATTAATTAGCAACCTAACATTAACATTAACCTAACATGCAAAACATCTGTGAGATAAACATTTGACCCCTGTCTCAATCAAAATAAGATTTTACAAATTTTTCATCCTATGTTCCAATGTTTTTATTTATATGTTTCAAAAATATGACAGTGTAAACCAAATCCCAAATACTCATACAGATTCTTTTGTGTGGGACTGTTAGGTAACTTCACCCAGATGGTGTGGAAGTCTACAGAGCGTGCTGGAGTTGGACTAGCAACAGATGGGAAGGGCATGTTCATCACTGTAGCCTTTTATGAGCCAGCTGGAAACATCAGTAATCATGGCTACTTTCAGGACAACGTGAAACCAGCTGAGGCAGGAGCTCGCGGACATGACTTTAGTTAAAGGCTGCTCAGCAGTACAGAAGAGAGCCCTACAGCTGGGGCTCACAATCCAAGCACATCTGGGTCATGCACCTTTCATAGCCAGTGGATCTCTGGAACAAAATCTTGCTTTTGTAATTAGTGACAAGAGTTGCACTGCTCCAATTGCCATATTGCCAGATATCTGCATCTGATTGTACTAATATACATGGAGTTAGACTCATGCCACATTAAGAATCAGTGAGGCAAGGGAAGTACGGGGGAAAGAAATCATAATAATAATAACATTGCTTTACATGTTATCTAAAACATGGACACTCAAACTTGGTGGCTAATGTCCCAGCTAAAGTGAAGAGTGCCCTCCAACTAATCATTGCTGTTGTTATTGCTGTGCTGATCTCTGTGGTTATAGCTGTGTTCCTGAGGGTAGTTTCAGCAAGTGCTGCATATTTCCTCTAACAGATCAGCAGATGGCACCCTAAAGCTACCACAGGTCCACATCAATGTTAGGGGCAATAATGCTCATGTACTCTACAGATTTTGCCGCTTGTTGCTGTGCACTATTACGTGTGCACTATTAAGTATATACTTTTGAGTGTGATATCAACCATGCTGTGGAAGTTATATACTTCCATGATTGTTGCTTTTTTGATTGATTGATTGATTGATTGATTGATTGATTGATTGATTGATTGATTGATTGATTGATTAGTTATGTCAGTAACCACATGTAAGGTTATTAGGCCAAAATGTTCACTTATATCCTGAAAAACATCAAATGAACATCAAATGAACATCAATAAAGTTCTGAACTGAACTTGCCTCTGTAACCATGTAACCGTTTTTCAAAAAGTGCAATAAAAATGCAGTCATGCCTACCCCAAACCCCATGCCCAACCCCCCCACCCCCCCATCCCCCAATAAATAAAAGTGACAACGAAGTATTAAATTTGTGATTATGAACCCATATGTGGTTGGTATGACAATCTACAGTGATGAGCTGAATTATACAGTGCAGTTAGCTTTCTGATTCAATTCAAAGTTTGGCTCAGGCATTCAACAAAGGTGGTGGTGATGTGGGTGTGTGTCTGTATGCTTAATAAGATAAGACAATAGAATCCTGAACTGAACTTGCCTCTGGGCAACCATGTAACTGTTTTTCTGAAAATGCAATAAACTTTACAGTAGTAGGAGCCTTTGCCCATGACTGTGGAATGAGGTCCTCTTTCTCCAGTTAAATGGAAAAATGCAAACTCATGCAACCCCCAACCCCCGTGCCCACCTCTCAACAATCAAAAATAATAATAATACATGAGGCAGGTTGAGTGGGAAGACCAAACCAGAATGGCAGGTTTTCCTTTTATGTGGCCCAACTAGTTCATTGTCATTCCAACAGAGAAATATGAGACAAGGTAATCTGATGATCTCCTTGTGCCAGTTGGAATGCTCACACCTTAGACCATAAACAGGTCAAATGTATAACATCTGGGAATAAGTATATGGTGTAGATATATATAACAAATACAAATTGGCTGAGAACCATGACAAAAGTACAACAGGATGTCACCTTGCTGTATATGATTAACACTGGAATACAAATTCAGACTGAAGCAACAGATTTAAAAAGTTTTTTATGGAGAAAGAGAAGTCCATATTGTGTTCTTTCATGTATGTGCAGATTTGTTTGACCTTGCTGGCTGGAGGATGATGGTTTGTTGCATACCATTTTCATCAGCATCAGTCTACACTACCTTAATGCTGGGTTGAGGTAAAACTATGTTTCAGAGCTTAACAGTGTTAGATTTATAATCTTATTTTCACATCTATGACAAAGTAACTAAGAAAGGCAAATAGAAATAAGGGGAAAATGGAAAAGTAATGAATGGAAACTGCTTTTACTGTTCTGACACACACATACATTGGCACGTCCTACACCCACGTACCCATACACATTCACCCAGGACAATCTGCCCCTGCCCTGCTGAATATAAAGCAAAGCCTACGGGTGTTTTTATCTTGCCGCTTATTTGTCCCACTCAAAAATTCAGACTTGGCTCACAATGATTTGATTGGCTATTGTGCTGGCATCCAATTGGGTGGGTGTTTTGTAGGTATTTTTTTGAAAACTGGTTTTGAAAGTTGAAGGCTGATCATGGCCCCACTTAATAAATCATAACTCTGTGGTATGTCAGAAAATGTGATAAAATGAGGACATGTTCTATAAATATATTACAAACAAGATATCAGATTGTCTTTTGAATAGGGCTTATATAATTTTTGTTTCAGACTGAGTATGTGATTTTCTCTATCTGATTATATCTGAAGTCTACACACCAGGAACAGTGTTTAATTAAATTTGTTTTTCACCCACATCCATCAGCCACGAAATGCATGAAAATAATGGATCCCATCAACATTAACCAACTGCACACTGTCATGATGTGTGTTCCTGCTCCTCTTATGTGAGTCCCCGTGTGCCTCAGGTTTCTGGAACAGTGGCAGCAGCCGTTTCTATAGAGCTGTTTTGTTTGCCTCAGTGGTGGAAGGGGATTTTGTTCCAGTTGGGTTAACTTTCCTCCTGGGGTTCACCAGCAACAGCCTGCCAATGAAAACACAGTCAGGCAATATCCAACCACCTTAGCAAAGGAGCAACTGGCCTCCGTGTCTGATACATGGTGGCCAAAATTTGCTCTGAGGGCTTTTTGAAGCTCTCAGTTCTGAGAATATAACTTTGTGTAGAAGGATACCTGGTCTGAAACATGTTGGTAAAATGTGTATGTATGTGGTGTAATTAAATATGTCAAGAAATAATAGTTTAACATAGAATATAATTAAATGTTTATTAAAATATTGTGAGCTATTTTTCATTCATAAGACTATGCTAATATTGTACACTATATTAATATTCATTAGAGTTGTTAAAATAATGATCTGCTATTTATGATAAATTTGACCAAAAAATACTAAATTTGTGATTATGAACCCATTTGTGGTTGGTATGACAGTCTACAGTGATGAGCTGAATTATACAATGATGTTAGCTTTCAAATCCCCCACTTTGCTGATTCAAAGATTGCCTCAGGCATTCAACAGAGATGGTGGTGGTGGTGTGTGTGTGTGTGTGTGTGTGTGTGTGTGTATGTGTGTGTGTGTGTGTGTGTGTGTGTTTAGGAGAGAGGGTGGGTGTGTAGTAGGTTTGTGTAAGGCAATACACTGCAGTACATTAATAATTAAATATTCCTTCAGCAACAGTTTTACAGCTGTTGTTTACTCTCTCTCTCTAATTCTCTCTCTCTCTTCCTCCCACACACATACACACACAGAGAACCTTTCAATTTAAGACCATCCCAATGCTAAATAAATAACTTACCAGTGATCTAGCTCTAAGAATATTGGATTATTGGATTACATAACTGTAGTTAATGTTTGGATCACAATCATTTCTGAATATTTTCTGCTCCAAATAAATGTAGATAACATAATCCTTCCAATGTTGCAGTCAAAGCATTTAGTCAGCATACTGATTATGTATATAATCATATTAAACTAATGATGAGAGCAATCTATAACTATTTTATTAAACCTGAAAACAGAAACTAATGATAACTTAAGGGTTGTAAAGAAATAAATGTATCCTCATCTAAAAAGTGGAGAGAGGGTATGTATGAATATCTATACTGTAGATGCATGCATGTCAGCATACTTTTAATATCATTAAACTCCCCTGCTGTGATAAATAATGTATTCCCACAGCCCTTAATCCAATCTGGCTTTGTGTAAGATCAGTTCACACCTGCACAAACGCTGCACCCCATCCGGTTCTGTTTCATGCAACCCATCGCCCATGAATAATGAATAGGTGCATGCTGTGGTGCCACCAAATACACCCACATTAACAGTGCAATGCACAGTGCATGCATGCAAATTCACAAGCATAAACACACTTATGAGCTAACAGAACTTGCATCACTTTTAAATCCAATTGGAAATTATCATTGCTACAGCTTTTTAATAATGGTACTAATAATCTTATTGAGTCAAAAAAGTGTCGCCTCAGTGTTCACCAATATCACCCAGGCTATCGGTGTTTGATATGTGTAGTGTTTTATACATCAGTCCTCAGAATGTGAACATTAGCTTTCAAAAGCAGGATATCAAGATACTCTGGATATACTCTTTATATGATGATATCGATTTATAGCTAACGCTGTAATTTAACATTAAAATCTTCATATTAGATTTCAGTAGTAGGCAAAGCTTAATGAAATAGAAGTTCCAAATATCATTTTCAAAATTTGCCTGTTTTAATTTTCATTTAGGCATTGTACTGATAAATATGTTAAATTAATGCTGAAATGCTAAAGTAGACACCTGGTCATTTATCCTTTGTTTTGAGACCATTCTATGATTTTTACATAGAGGCAATAAAGAATATCATGGAGGCTGAAATAAAACCATTTTTATTCAAAATGAAGGTCCATGCGATTTTTCAAAAATATGTTTGTCAGGCAATACTGAGGGTACAGCATTTTTGCACTTGTTTGCTGAACAATAAGTTTTGATGCAGGTATTCATACTATATAATATTTTCCAGTAGCAAATACGGAGTCACTCCAGTGAAAATATCTAAACATGTACCCATGTGTTTGGATTGTTGGTGTTTGGATGTAGACCCTTGCTGTGGGTGTATATCTGACATTATCTTTTAATTTAACATCAGGTTTAATCCAAGACGCTTTAAAGAAATAATGAGGTACATTTAATGTATGAAATGCGTGCTTAAACATTTTCACAGGAGTGAAACCGTGTTTACCGTTGGAAAATATGGTACCCTAAATATACATGCATCAAAACTTACAATACAATGAACGAGTCCAAACATGCCGTAACTACCCTCGGTATTGCCTAGCAACATCTAAGCCTATCTTAGTAAAAAATAAATAGTTGAGCACAATCTGCCATGAGTGATAATTGCTGTTAAAAAAAGGGTTATGACCTTGCGCGATTACCAAAAGACAAAGCGTCTCTAAGGGAGCGGCAACGACTGTAACCATTGGTAACGGAATACAATCTTTTTTCGCCAATCAAATGCCTCGAATTCAATAGGTCTGTTTGGTATACCAATTAAAGTTTGATAAAAAATTAACTGACGTTTCATTCATCCATTCAGCGTCCGTTCCATCGTATATAAATCTCTGTAACGACTTTTTGATGTTCGAGTGTTGCTGTTGAAGTCAGTTTGACATAATCTATTCTGTCTAATAAACGCTTCACAATGAGGGAAATTGTTCACCTGCAGGCTGGTCAGTGTGGGAACCAAATTGGTGCCAAAGTAAGTTTGAGTTACCGCGGCGCTGCTTACACTGTGTTAGCACTGCTATCTAGCTTGGAAAATCTACCAATTTGGCTTGGTTAGCTGTAGTCGCTTAGCGACACGAAAAAGCTGCTGACTTGATGATTAGCTAACGCTAGCCATCCTAGGTTATCTTTTTAAAATCTTTTCTTTGCCTCGGTTAGTGAACTAGATAGCATTGCAAGTGTTTGAGCTAGTTTATCGCGATGTGCACTGGTATTTTTCTCACAACTGTAATGTGTATTTAATAAAATTTGAACTGCTTAATGACTGATAACTCACCGTTAACTTTCCCTAATGCTATTCTAGTTTTGGGAGGTGATCAGCGATGAACATGGAATCGACCCCACCGGCACTTACCACGGTGACAGCGACTTGCAGTTGGAGCGGATTAACGTATACTATAACGAAGCAACTGGTAAATTAAGACTTCGTATAAAGAACGGTGTCACGTTTATCATTTACATTTTAGCTTCTTGCCTAGATAGTAATGTTGTGATCCAACAGGTGGAAAATATGTCCCACGCGCTGTGCTCGTGGATCTGGAGCCTGGAACAATGGACTCTGTAAGATCTGGTCCTTTTGGGCAAGTGTTCAGACCTGACAACTTTGTCTTTGGTGGGTATATAAGATGAAGTATGTTATCCTCTTGACTTGTATTTGTATTGCAACTATTCATACTTGTATCTAATGTGTTTAACTTGGTTGCTGTCAGGAAACTTAGATTTTTCATGAGGAAGATGAATAGCTTATGAATATTTAGTGCATTCTAGCTGCTTTTTAGAGGCTTGTTTTCATGGTAGCCTAAGATAAACTGAAGTTTCTTGCAACAGGTCAGAGTGGGGCTGGGAATAACTGGGCCAAGGGTCATTACACTGAGGGTGCTGAGCTGGTGGACTCTGTGCTGGATGTGGTACGCAAGGAGGCTGAGAGCTGTGATTGCCTGCAGGGTTTCCAGCTGACTCACTCCTTGGGTGGAGGCACCGGGTCTGGCATGGGCACCCTGCTCATCAGCAAGATCCGTGAGGAGTATCCAGACCGTATCATGAACACCTTTAGTGTGGTCCCATCCCCTAAAGTCTCAGACACTGTGGTTGAACCCTACAATGCCACCCTGTCTGTCCACCAGCTGGTGGAGAACACAGATGAGACTTACTGCATTGACAACGAGGCACTCTATGACATTTGTTTCCGCACACTCAAGCTCACCACACCCACCTATGGTGACCTCAACCACCTTGTGTCTGCCACAATGAGTGGTGTGACCACTTGCCTGCGCTTCCCAGGCCAGCTAAATGCTGACCTGCGCAAGCTAGCTGTCAACATGGTGCCCTTCCCACGTCTGCACTTTTTCATGCCAGGTTTTGCTCCACTTACTAGCAGGGGGAGCCAGCAATACCGTGCCCTAACTGTTCCTGAGCTCACCCAGCAGATGTTCGACGCTAAGAACATGATGGCAGCGTGCGACCCACGCCACGGCCGTTACCTCACAGTGGCCGCCGTCTTCCGCGGCCGCATGTCAATGAAGGAGGTGGACGAGCAGATGCTCAATGTCCAGAACAAGAACAGCAGCTACTTTGTGGAGTGGATCCCCAACAACGTCAAGACGGCCGTGTGCGACATCCCGCCCCGCGGCCTCAAGATGGCCGCCACCTTCATTGGCAACAGCACGGCCATCCAGGAGCTGTTCAAGCGTATCTCTGAGCAGTTCACCGCCATGTTCCGCCGCAAGGCATTCCTGCACTGGTACACGGGCGAGGGCATGGATGAGATGGAGTTCACGGAGGCTGAGAGCAACATGAATGACCTGGTGTCTGAGTACCAGCAGTACCAGGATGCCACAGCTGAGGAGGAGGGGGAGTTTGAGGAAGAGGCGGAAGAGGAGCTGGCATAAGCCCTGCCCCCTTTGCAAATGTTCCCTTTTGATCATCAAAATGCTGTAATGTTAATCTTCAAAAATTTCTATTAAAGAACTAACTTTGGTGTTTCTCTTGAAGGTTTCTTCATAAGTCATTAAAGATTACAACTTTTATGAGAATTGCTGTGTTGTAGAGCTGCACTCAATTATGCAGATGACTATGGTGACATTCTAACCCAATGTGAAATTCAGTGCAAAATTGATTTGGATTGTCTAGGCTTTGGAATTGATCACCTTGTTGAAAGTAAGGTTTTACATATAGGTTAGTTTCACTACCAATAGCAATGCAACATGGTTTCGTGTGTCCTGTTGTCCCAGAAATGCTTTGATGGTGCATGGTTACTAACTTCATGTAACTTTCTGTTGTGTTGTACACAATCTCAAACTTCTGACCTAAACAGTTAAGAGCTTCTGAAAATTATAACTCATGACTTGTTATACTGGAGCTGACTTGTAATTCTCTTTAAACCAAGAGTTAAAGTAATACAGAAATATTAAACATCCCAGAAGGTTAACCTAAAAAGCTGAGTCTTAAGTAACAATTCAAAGAGGGGTCAGTATTCTATAACTAAGGTGCTATACAAGAAAAATCTCACCCTTGAGTTTGCAGGAAGACTGCTGTAGAGTGAGCGCATAAAGAGCCAGGAGGAGTTTAAGACTTCACCAGGTCACAGAGGTAAACTGGAGCTACACCTTAAAATAGCTTCCTCTACGTACTTAATGAAGAATATATACAGGGAGCTAGTGTAGCTTAGCAAGTACAGGAGTAATTTGAACATGAAATGGAAGTGTGGGTGAGAACTGACAGAATAATAATCAGGTAATACTGCCTTTAGCTGCCAACCTGGTCTGAAGCCAGAGGGATCAAGAGAAAAGTGCCAGCTTTGTCCCAGCAGCAACATGAAGTCCAGCACAACTGCAGCATATACAGATGTAAATCACACATGGGCACGTGTATGCACACACACACACCTATGCTTACTGCCCAAATTGTTTAGTGCAAGCTACACACATTCAGTGTGTTTTGTTATAGGAGGGTATTTAGAGTTTATATTTGAAACATAATAAATAAGGAAAATAAGCCATAATAGTGTATTGATTTATTTTCAACACATAATTTACAGGATATTAAAGAATCTGATTGCAAAATGAAGATTTGAATGGTGGTATATATGATATGATTATCACTAAAGCTTCACAATCTTATTTCAGCAGCTGTACATTAGCAAGGGATCTCTTGAGTTCAGGTGAAATATGTGAAGATGTTTGCTGCCCTCTTGTGTCCTCTGGTGTCCAGAAATGACAGGTGACAAGAACAGACACACAGTGGCTCCTATTTTCAGTGTGGAGATTTATATTATATGTATATTATAATTAGCATATGTGTTGAATCAGGTGTACAAATAGGTATACCAACATGCATAACATTGGTTTTATTTTAAGGTAAATTAGTATTAAGGCCCCAGTTATCCATAATTATCTTACTTGAGATAATGGCTTGCAACTGCTGTCCAGTTATTAGACATGACACGCAAAAATTTATTTTTGAAAATATTACAAACGATTAGTCAGTAACTAAAATCTGCCAATCCTTCAATTAACTCTAGTCATTTTCTTCCAGCAGATGGAGCTGTATTGTTAGTATTTAATTTTGCCACTTACGCCTATGGATAAGATACACCGACAGCATCTAAATAAACACATAAAGCAACTTAAAAACCAAACATTTTGTTACATCTATTTATTCAGTTTACATTTTCTTCCACAATCCAATAGAGAATATAGAGCAATATTTAATAAGATGTAAACAATAAAATAATCACAATGATTAGAAATTTTAGGGTCTAGATTTAGACTTTCTTTATCCATTGATATATATCCATAATGTATCTAAGGAACACTTACTTGCATAGACATTCAGTGATTACCTTGTTATGACTGAAAGAGACTTGCCACATAGTGTAAAATAAAGTAGTGGTTATAAGTGAGCAGGTTTGTAATGAAATAATTCAATACAAAATCTACACTTGAAATTTCTGTTAGAATTAAAGGCAACATAGATGCACAAAGATTCATCTCCTGTGGAATCGGCAGGAAGCAGCAATGAGATTCACCTTTCATCACTGCAGTGTCATAAGAGACTATTATTTCATAGAGAAGGTTCAAATTGCCATCATTCTTATAGCTGAACAAATATGGATGTTTTTTTGATTAGATTAGACAATTGACATTATTAATTTAGAAGATTGATGTTTACTGATGTTTTTCCACTATTTTAACCAACAAAGACATTCACTACTTCAATGAATTTTGCTGTGCAACAGTGTTTCAATAATCTTGTGAGAAAATGTATGGGAGTGTTTTTAGAGGCAGAGTAATTGTCAGTTACTGTACCTCTCTTATGCATGGACAAAAGTTTATTAAAGGTTTAAAAAGGAAGCCTCATGAAATTGCCATCAGGAGAAGAAGACAAATAATTATGTGAAAAGCTATTTAAATGCAACAAGGATTGCATTAATTAAACGGTGCTGCAATCTGGCCCAATTTCATGGAACATTGAGGGAGCTCTGGGTAGAATTGCTTTTAAACTGCAACGGAGCCGAGGGAAGGAGAGAACATTAATTGAATCAGCTAGCTGTGTTGTGAATCCGGGATCACAGAGGAAGGCCTCATTTGGTGAGTAATGGCGTCTTCACTTGTATGTGGCCTTTACACTCTCCCCTGAGCATCAGTAATGCAGTTTACAACATTCTCAGCAATGGTGCAGCCACAGGAACAATTGTAGTCAGGTCTGTGGAATAAATGCAGCAAAAATATTGCTCTCATGCTTGCTTGCATGTGCAAGTTCTTAACCATATGCATGCTTTCATATTAACTGGTATATATTGCTTCTATGTTTCCATATAATAGGAATTTTGAGAACAGTTTGAGTTTAAGTGACCTTAACTCATGGTTCTGTAATCTGACAGCTGCATATCTTGCATGATGATTAATGACATCTTGGGTATGTCAAGAAGAGATCTTATACAATATCGGGTAACAGGCCAAGTCCAGCCAAGCTATGCATCTTTGTTGCATACACACACACACACACACACACACACACACACACACACAAAAGTGAATATTTTCTGACTTCTTGTTATTCGGTGTACATATCTGTTGCCACAAACAACAAAATGGAAAATATAGATCAATATTAAATAAGATATGAATAATTAAATGAACACAATGATTAAAAGATTTAGCATCTATGACATATCCATTGACTGCATAATGTATCTAAGAAAACATATAACAAAACATCCACTTTGCATAGACATTCAGTGGTTACTTATTGTGTGCATCTTTTTTTCTTAGGTGTACATTTTATTATAAGTGTACAGTTAGAGATGTTAGCCCTGTTGTCATTTACAGTTTGTAATCTGCCCTAAACCCCATTCATTCTTTTCTGATTCATACTTTTCTGATCACATTGCCACTGCTTACCAAATAATATTACCAGACAATGAGTGGAGGATTTTACATAAATGGCATTTTAGCTGAAGTTTTTAACCAAAGCGACTTACAGTTATGACTGAATATATCTTGAGCAATTGAGGTATATGGGCCTTACGCAGTGGCCCAACAGTGACAACTTGGCAGTGGTGGGGCTTGACCTG
>NW_027658641.1:0-27287 GCF_041902795.1 Electrophorus electricus | reverse complement strand
TGTTAGAGGAAACGGAGGAACAGGCTCCAAAAATGGCTCTCCTGAGATTTGAGATGTAGATTATTTTGAGAGATGTAGATTATTTTGAGATATGTAGATTATTTGGAGAGATGTAGATTATTTTGATTATTTTGAGAGATGTAGATTATTTTGAGAGATGTAGATTATTTCCTGAAATGTCAAGTTTTTTAATCGAGTGTGAGTAGAATTGCCAATGTGTAAGTGGGTACCAACACCTGTCAGCAGCCAGTGATTATGTGGTCATTAACAGAGAAGCAGACCTGGTTAGAAGTTCCAGTGCTGCTGTAGCTCCTTTTTTTTAATTGTTTTAAATATTTGAGGACAAATGTTTCCATACACATAGCGTTAAGAATCCTTGGATCAGGAGCAATGGGCCCTTGGTATGTGACGTATATGAGGGAATGTGTACGCGTGTAATGGTGGACGTGTCTTTAACGGCCAGGCGGTGGGGCTGACCATACTGGTGGGTACACTGTTGTCACTGAGTGTGGATGTGGGTGCAATATAACAGGCAGTAAAGTCTATTGAGACCAGATGAGACATCCTCTTTATTTCTCTCTGCTGTAGTGTTTGTGAACCATCCATCTATATCCATCTATATCCATCTACATCCATCTACATCCATCTACATCCATCTATATCCATCTACATCCATCTATATCCCTCACCAAGGCTAAATCAATCACCCAGGCCAAGTCACTCAAGCTAAGTAGCCCAGGCTAAATCAATTACCCAAGCTAAATCACCTAGGCTAAAGTCATTCAAAGTCAATTTTTCACAACTCCACACATTTCATGTCACCATACCTTTGCCAAGTCAGTAAGGGCATCTATTTTGTTCACATTAAACGTCATTTTAAAAATTGATAAGAGAGATGAAATTCAGCTCAGAAATTCAGCATATTTCTAATGGGTCCAAAATATTGTAGTGGGTGACATTAAACAGTCTGTAGGATCACAGACATTCAAGTAATGACTTTTTTGGAGCTTCTAATAGATGAATTTTCATAATTAGGATTTATTTGGAACCTTTGTCTGTGTTTAAGGGCCTTCCATTAGTGCCAGTGTGGGTTTGCCCTCGACACAGTGGGGAACTGGAGCTAAGATAAGTCACGCTCTTACCTTTCATATGCAATTTAATACAAGGAATGAAATTACAATGAAATGCTTGTGCTATGGTAGCATAGTCCAACATAAGGTGCTGACCACATAGAAATAAGCTTTAAGTGAATACTAAGAAAGTGTGATAATGTGTGCGGTGTACTGGATGATCTATAACACTCTGTGATGAAGAAAGAAGTCCATAACAGTATGAGGTAGTGGGAGACAGAAAGACAGCCATCAGTCAACAAGTAGTGTTGAGAAGTTTGATGGCCTGGGCAAAAGCTATTCTTGAGCTGGGTGGTGTGAACTGAGATGCATCTGTACTGTCCGCAGATCAGGGGTCGGGACATGAGGTGTCCGTGGTGACAGACAGTGCACTCGTCCTATACCCTGGGGTCTAGATATGTTGCAGCGAGGCAAGATTGGTGTCATTGATCGTAAATACAGTTCTGATGGTTCTCTGTAGGGTTCTCAGATCGTGGCTGGTCATTTTGCCAAACCGTACTGTGATGCATCCAATCAGTATACGTTCTAATGTTCACCATAGTGGGAGAGTTTATCCCAAAACCGGTTGATGCAGCCGATGTGCTGAGACCACGTTGGGGAGTCTGTTAGCTGAGCACCCAGAAATCTGCAGCTACTGACAGTTTCCACAGGAAAGGCGTTGATGCAGAGAGGAGATCCCGTCTGAGGTGTTGCTATGTACCTGAGAATCTGCTCCCAGTCCTTACTAACTAGGGCCTGCTGGTCAGGAGGTCCATCATCCAGTGTCAGATGGGAATGCACAGCCCAAGCTGTTTAGCTGTAGAACTAATTTAACACAGGACAACCGTGTGGAAGGCTGAGTCCCTAAACAACAATCCTGACGTGAGAATTTTACGTCTCCAGATGTGTCAGGACACTGCGCAGAGTAAGAGAGATGACATTATCTGCGGAACAGCTCCTCAGATAAGCAAACTTCTATAAATGAAGTGTACTGGAGATGTTGCTGTTGATGAATGACATGACTAACCTTTCCTGGCACTTCATCACCACAGACACACTGCACAGTGGGTTGGTGGACCCTCAAACCAGAAACGGGCATTTCCATTTCTAAAGGCACAATGGTGGCTATCTTGAAGCAGACTGGAAGAGTGGATGTGGATTGAGATATGTTGAATATGTTGCTGACAGCTGATATTTGCAAGTCTTTAAAACACGAGGTGAAATTCCGTCTGGGCCGAGAGCTTTACCTGCACTCATTTGGTTAAAGGATTTGTACATGTCAGTGCTTATAACCTGACTTTGAGGTACCAAAGTATTTACATCCCTTCTTCACCTCCATGTCCTGGAACAGTGTCACACGAGGAACAATCCTCTCTGCACAGAGAATGTCATAAAAGAGTCGGACCGGAGTGATCACCAGAACAGTCACCCAGCTTTATGGGGGAATGTTATTTTGGTGGAATGGGTGATAACAGTTGATTCTTTTGGGCCAGTTATTTTAGTGGCTGTGTTGATGAATGTACATGTAGCACATCTAGAGCGGTTGCAAGCTACAGTAGAACATTTATCTCACGCGTATGTCTTTGATGTTTTTGTGTCACCTGTAGCAGATTAGTGGAGGATCTGTAAAAAGGGGTGTGGTCTGTGCATCATCCTGGAAGATTCTGAAATGTTTAAGTATAATATCAGCCACTGTTTTATTTGTAGGATGATAAATCAGCACCAAAGGAATTCTGGTAGTCTTAACAGCAGATAATTTATATGTCAGTGCGTTCACTCTCTGAAAAGGTAAAACATCAGCAAAGACATCAACTATGACCTCCTGAGGACACCCACAGTTTTGAAGATACTCACACATCTCTATATGTATGAAAATCTTTCTGAGGAGGCACCTCCAACTGAGTCAACAAAGACCAATCTCAGTCCAAAAGAGCCTGTTCCTGTAGCAAAAATACTGTGACACATGGTGTGCACATTGTACAAAACAAACTGTTTAAATCCACATATAAAGGGAGTGAAATGTCCACAATACACATCTGCCCAATTCATTTCTGGTCCAGATTCTACAGCCCCTTCACTTCTTCCCAAAAGCCTTTTTAATGTGGGGTCCCTCACTGGGAGGCCAGTACACTCAAATTAGGGGTCCCATTTTGGGAAGAAGGGAGTATCATATCTAATCAGATAAAATGTCCCTCTGAATCAGAAGTGTTTGTCAAGTGGTTTTTGCGAATGATGGCATATAACATCTGATGCATTCCTCTTATCTCCATCACAGTGGCATCCAGAAGCCAGTTTGAAGACTGGAGTCAACTGGTGTCTCAAACAAAAGGATGATTTGATGGCATAGTTGTGTATTATTTTACACAACCATTTGTGTTTTAAAATTTCAAAGATCTGTTGACTTCATGATTCAAAGCATCATGTCAACAGTTGTATATTTCATTACATATCATCAATAGTTATATATCGTTTGACACAAACTCCAGAGCTGACACTGGTTTTTTAACCAAACATTTCTTTAACCATTTTTAACCATATACTGTACATACATCAAAATAATATCTCAATATCTATGTGAAATGAGTATAAGAATGAGCTGAATGGTGTGGTGGAGTGGAGGAGACCGTGGGAGGAGGGTGTTGCTCTGGGGAGCTGCTTTGATTTCAGCTGGTGAAAGCGAACGCTATGAGAGACTCCAAGAGACTGGGAATGACGAGTTCTGTCGTACCTTTTGATTACATTATATATTCCACACCCAGCACACGTAGCTCTTCCCAGACCAGTCCTGAGTTTTTCATGTTCAGTTGGCTATTGGCACTGTACCAGTCATTCATGTTACCTTTGGGCAGGGCATTTAAACCCCTCCCACCTCAGGTACTAAACCCCACTGATCAAGGGACTAAACCCGCACTGCCCCAGGGACTAAATCCCCACTGATCCATGGACTAAACTCGCACTGCCCCAGGGACTAAATCCCCACTGATCCATGGACTAAACTCGCACTGCCCCAGGGACTAAATCCCCACTGATCCATGGACTAAACTCACACTGCCCCAGGGACTAAATCCCCACTGATGCAGGGACTAAACCCGCACTGCCCCAGGGACTAAATCCCCACTGATGCAGGGACTAAACCCTCACTGCCCCAGGGACTAAATCCCCACTGATCCATGGACTAAACTCCCACTGCCCCAGGGACTAAATCCCCACTGATCCATGGACTAAACTCGCACTGCCCCAGGGACTAAATCCCCACTGATCCATGGACTAAACTCGCACTGCCCCAGGGACTAAATCCCCACTGATGCAGGGACTAAACCCTCATTTCCCCAGGGACTAAATCCCCACTGATCCATGGACTAAACTCGCACTGCCCCAGGGACTAAATCCCCACTGATACAGGGACTAAACTCGCACTGCCCCAGGGACTAAATCCCCACTGATGCAGGGACTAAACCCTCACTGCCCTGGCACTACTTCTCTGGTTGGCACTACTTCTCAGTGCATGGGCACTGTACACTTCCATTGTAAACTGGATCAATAAAGTATAACTTGATTGACTTCCTATACCTCTCTGGACTACGGAGCCAAGGCATGGACAATGAACATGGGCCATGCTATCTGATCACAGTGACGCAGAGCACAGCTCACCACAGCGCATTCACCAAGCTCTTTAAGGCTGTGTGTGCTCCATCTCTGGCTAACAGAGTCAGACGTGGAACAGAAAGATGCGGATTTATACTGAATTACTTCCATCACTTGGTCCCCACTGGTGAGCAGCTAATTAGAATGTAATCAGGGTGAGATCTCAGAGGAGATACAGACATTTCAATGGCTGGCAAACACATATTAACTAGCAGGTAATTAGCAGCGCAGTGGTGGCTGGGTAACCCAGCGGAACCTCACGGAGGTATCACAGAAGGTGCTGCACTAGCAGGAGAAGAAAACATTTCAGGAGACAGCCACAGAGAGAAGAGAGAGCGAGAGAGAGAGAGAGAGAGAGAGAGAGAGAGAGAGAGAGATGGAGAGAGAGAGAGGGAGAGAGAGAGAGAGAGAGAGAGAGAGAGAGAGAGAGGAGAAGGAGAGAGAGAGGAGGCCAAGAGGAAATGGATTTCCTAACTCAGACACTTCACTCTTCACTGCAAGCTCACGTTTAAATGTCTATTCACATATTGCTAAGAGTAGGGTCAAGGTCAACGTCAGGGTCAGGTCACGGATTCATGTATCTGAATTATATGACTTCTAATTTAAATCTGCTTTTGTGGCTCATAATAGAACATAAATAATTTTATAAGTGATTTAATCAATGTAAGCGTGCCACATGCATGAGGTAGGCGGGACCCATTCAGGACACGTTCAGGACGCATTTCTGGACTGTATATCCTAAATCCTGTGTAACTGCTAAGCACCTCCGGAGGCTTCTGCTGTGTGCAAAGCCTAAACACTCTTCTGACAGAAAGGCAAAATTGTAACAATACAAACGAATCCTAAAGGAAATAAAGCCTTGGAAGCACTTTTCCAAGCTGGAAAAATTCTGTTACTGGTGACAAGGATGCCAGTGCACCAGTAATTCGTCCAGACAGGTAATGCGATGGCAGGTATTAGCAGGTCGTTACAGCACCTAGCTAACGAGAAAAGGGTGTCGTCTAGGACGAGACATACGTAGAAGACAGCTGCAGGTAATACATTGCCTACAACAGCTTTGAAATACCTGAGCATGATGCCAGATAAAATAACATCAAATAAAGGTAAAATAGAGATACTGAAGAAAATCACGTTTAGCTGTAACGTTTAGCTTTGCCGAGCATTTCCTCAGACTTCATCTTACTAAAGTTTGTCATCCTAACATTTTGTAACGTCACGAACATGTGAACACAGTATTCTACATAAAATCCATTATCTACAAAACACACTGACATTGTTAGCAAACATTTACCGAACAGTATTTTGTATTAAGCATATTACCTACCTAGATACCAAGCAAGGTCAACTTAAAATAACACTAGCTACAGTATATACTGCTAATAATATTATTTCCCATAACATAACAAGGAAAAGGCCCCTAACCCTTAAATCTAAATACCTCGTTGCTTCGGAGTTATAACGACTTTGAAGACACTAGTAAGTGGGTATCAGCATGATGTGGACAGAGTCTGGGTGATTCTGGGTAATTGTGTTTCTTCCAGTTCAGACATCGGTCGGGTGTGTCACTACAGTGTCACTGTGTCTGCCTGTAGAGCCGCGACAGTGCCAAACCTCCTTACCGCCTCTTTAAATTCTTCCAGCACGGCTCGACGTAAAAGGCTGCTTCCTCGTACTACAGGGGTGGCACTACAAAACCGTTACCTGATGATTCACCGTCTTCATCATAACGATGGTGTGTTGTATGGCAGACGAACCACGGCCACGACACGCCTCCTTCACAGGTGATCTCCTCCTCGGTGACACCTCCCTCTCTGTCTCTCTCCTCAATCAAGGCCAAGGCTTAATCTCAAACCCCCTCATATCCCACATCGATTCATCTAGTGGAACGGTACCTTACATTCAAATGCCCAGAATAGAAATGTGTTCCAACCCTCTGGAGTGCATTATGTGGTCTGTGTGCCTCCTCTACCAGGTCTGCTCCCAAAAGCCATGAGCGATAATGAGTAAGGCACCGGAAAGTTCCAGAACCTGCTGGAACCTCCTCTTTCAGATAGACTTCCTTTGCCATCATGACTGTACCCATGAGAACACTGCCCAGGTAAATGCAATCATATCAGCCTATCAACTTCCTAACAAAAACAATTTTCAAGATTAATCAGTTCATTAGTTAATTGGTCAATTCATTAGTAGGTTAGTTTGATAACCTTTTCTTTCTTTTATTAGCCAAGAAACAACAGTGTACAACATGCATGTTTTTATTTCGCACTGAACTGTAAATATTAAACATCAGAAGGGGAGGGTTTACGGACTGACACAGTCTTGCTGCTGAAAAAACTGAAATGTTCCAAGGTTCTGTCCCACCAACAGTTTTCCAGCATCACTGTGGGATCTTCAGAGCAGCAGCGAATGCCACTGTCTCACTGCACCACTGTCTCACTGCACCACTGCCTCACTGCACCACTGCCTCACTGCACCACTGACTCACTGCACCACTGACTCACTCCATACCTGTCTCACTACACCACTTTCTCACTGCACAACTGTCTCACTGCACCACTGTCTCACTACACAACTGTCTCACTGCACCACTGTCTCACTGCACCACTGACTCACTGCACCACTGACTCACTCCATACCTGTCTCACTACACCACTTTCTCACTGCACAACTGTCTCACTGCACAACTGTCTCACTGCACCACTGCTCTGAAGGTCGTGGGGATCCCAGCAGTAGTGATGAGCCAGACTGGAGATGTGCTCAAGTCCTCCCAGCAACACAAACATGGGCCCTCACACACACACACACACACACACACACACACACTAATTATACTTCAGTGCCTGTTCTCTGGAGCCCATAGTGCATTGATGTGTTGGGTATATAAAGGTGAACAAAGCAGGATGTCTGGGTGAGACCAGTTATCCATGATCATTCACTCTAGTTAGTGATGAGAAACACACTGATACTGTGACTGAAGGTGACCGTATGATCTTACTCACCCACTCATCCAACATACACACACTGACTTCCACGTAGAGGGTCCTCAGACTCCCTCTTCTTGCAGATTCTGTTTCCACACGTTGCGCCATGACATGTTTCACTGGAAAAATATTATTGAGCTGATTTGTCTTCAGCCGCAAACCATTTACGGTTTTTAATTGCTTTTGCAGACAACAGAGAGGTAATAATCGATCCAGGCCATCACACCAACTGCTTTCATGATTTTTCCAAAGTATTTACTGAAGTGGAATGACAGAGCAGCGTCTGTTACTCAGGATCATAAAGAGCATGCACAGTGTGAGCTGCCTAAAGAAGCATGGTCTCATTACAGCATGGTCTGATTACAGCACAGTCTGAATAAAACAGTCTGATTACAGCATGGTCTGATTACAGCATGGCCTGATTACAGCACAGTCTGATTAGAGCATGGTCTGATTACAGCATGGTATGAATAAAACAGTCTGATTACAGCATGGTCTGATTACAGCACAGTCTGATTACAGCATGGTCTGATTACAGCACAGTCTGATTACAACACGGTCTGATTACAGCATAGTCTGAATAAAGCACAGTCTGATTACAGCACAGTCTGATTACAACATGGTCTGAATAAAGCACAGTCTGATTACAGCATGGTCTGAATAAAGCACAGTGATTATGGCACGGTCTGAATAAAGCACAGTCTAATTACAGCATGGCCTGATTACACCACAGTCTGATTACAGCATGATCTGATTACAGCACAGTCTGAATAAAGCACAGTCTGAATAAAGCACAAACTGATTACAGCACACTCTGATTACAGCACAGTCTGAATAAAACAGTCTGATTACAGCATGGTCTGATTACAACATGGTCTGAATAAAGCACAGTCTGATTACAGCATGGTCTGATTACAGCACGGTCTGATTACAGCATGGTCTGATTACAGCACAGTCTGATTACAACACGGTCTGATTACAGCATATTCTGAATAAAGCACAGTCTGATTACAGCACAGTCTGATTACAACATGGTCTGAATAAAGCACAGTCTGATTACAGCATGGTCTGAATAAAGCACAGTGATTATGGCACGGTCTGAATAAAGCACAGTCTAATTACAGCATGGGCTGATTACACCACAGTCTGATTACAGCATGATCTGATTACAGCACAGTCTGAATAAAGCACAGTCTGAATAAAGCACAAACTGATTACAGCACACTCTGATTACAGCACAGTCTGAATAAAACAATCTGATTACAGCATGGTCTGATTACAACATGGTCTGAATAAAGCACAGTCTGATTACAGCATGGTCTGATTACAGCATGGTCTGAATAAAACAGTCTGATTACAGCATGGTCTGATTACAGCACGGTCTGAATAAAGCACAGTCTGATTACAGCATGGTCTGATTACAGCACAGTCTGATTACAACATGGTCTTAATAAAGCACAATCTGATTACAGCACAGTCTGAATAAAAGTCTGATTACAGCATGGTCTGATTACAGTACGGTCTGAATAAAGCACAGTCTGATTACAGCACAGTCTGATTACAACATGGTCTTAATAAAGCACAATCTGATTACAGCACAGTCTGATTACTGCACAATCTGAGTAAAGCACAGTCTGATTACTGCACAATCACATGCTGCACTAGCCAAAAATAAAAGAAAAGAAAAAAGGCTCCTTTCTTCACCACCCGGAATACTGCTCCACATTCCGGTCACTCACTGCCGTTCTCAAAACACGGATACGAAAACCACAGCTCCTTCCAGCCGTGGCCGACCCAGCCACATGTCCATTACATACGGAGGTTTGCAGATGTCAGCTTGGATGAGACGCTGCCATCCCTAACCCCCCCTTTCCTTCTCTTGCGCTTACGGGAGATTTACAGGATTTTGTGTCCAAGCCCAAATGAGATTCTGAAACTAAAATATGTGCTTTGGTCATCTCTCCTCTTCCCCACGCGTCTCAGATGTTTAAACTTCAAGAGAGAAAGGTGTTGGGGATAGGTGTCATGCCGCTTCCAGCTCCGCTATCTCTCTGCAGTCGGGCCACACTCGTCTCAGAGAAAACATGTATCTAACAAGCCCCATGCAGACCAGCCACTCCAGTGAAACATGTCCAGTGTCCTGGATGCAGTGCGGCTACAGCTGCGCTTACCAAGACCATCAACACTTCAACATCTGAGGCCAAACAGCACAGAGCCCATAAATCCTGAACTGTTCAGAGGAGGTTTTTAATAACCATGGGAAGTGTATCTAATGAGGTCTATACCTCAAGAGCACAAACTATGAGGTTTATTTCCCAGTCTTCTGTCCTTTAGGGATTTGGGTTACAGTAAACAAGTCCACCTCGGGTCTTGGAGAGTCTGAGTGCAGCAGAGTTCAGGGATTTCCATGATCCAGTTTAACAGATATGTTAATGAGAGAGAGGTCCCCCTCGTCAAATTTAACATCATGCACAGAGTGTCTCTCATTAACTTGTATGACGTGCTGCTCTAGCATTTACAGTACAGGGCTCTAACTCATGCCTGTGTGTTTAAGTTCATGAACTGTTTATGTTCAGGCCATAAACAGCCCTGGCCAATCTGTCAGTATAATCTGGTTTGGACTATACACATTAAAGGTCATAAACATGAAGTTGACTAAGATGGACTAGAGAGATGAGTCCTGACCATGTCGTATGTGGTCAGAGAAACACACATTCAGATCCACACACTTCTCTCTGTTCCATTCATATCTCTCGAGATACTATCAAAGCACAATAAATTCAATAATACCTACAATTGGTATCTATGAAAACATGTTATTCTACTATCCTTCTGCATTATTTCTCTCTCTCTCTCTCTCTCTCTCTCTCTCTCTCTCTCTCTCTCTCTCTCTCTCTCTCTCTCTTTTCCCCCTTGACTTGGCCAAGGAGAGGCAAGGTATTTCTAATTTTTGTTGCCATAGAAACACCTATGGGTGCATGGTTGTCAAGGTAATGTCACTGCCTCAAACTTAGGATGACGAAAAGGTGGATATAAAGCCTGTTGTTGCAGCCTTAATCACACAGTAATTTGATTTAGGTGATGGACATCAGCTGATTTCATTCTGCTAATGAGACATGAAACGATTTCGATTTTTTTGTTGTCAACAGAAGCATCACTGGTGTCATGCAAACGTTACTTATATATTCAAATATTATTATACAATACAAACAAAGTAGTTTCTCTGAAATAATGTTTCTATTATCTTATTTGATAATAAGATGATGCATGCATGAGACATATGGAATGATTAATCAACAATTATACTTCAAAATTTCTCACGTGATCCATATGACATTATTCACTCATTTCACTCGTCACCAGAAGAGAAGCACATGACAATGTTTATAGCGTCCTCTAGTGGACAGCGCATACAATTACACCAAAACACGGCTGGATATCTATTTACGTTTGTACCACATTACACAGCGCGAAATCTTTTGAAAATGACACTCAGGCATGAACAAACATAATCTGTCATCATGGATTTCACTTTTAATGCAGGACAATTTCTGAAGTGACTGATCTATCTCTACTTGTTTCAGTAACCTGAGAGAGCAGTATTGGGACTGTGTGTGTGTGTGTTTGTGTGTGTGTGTGTGTGTGTGTGTGTGTGTGTGTGTGTGTTTCCCACTCTCGCTGCCTAGTGTTAATGAGCTGACGTCTTTCCTGTGACTGGCCACCTCCTTTGACACAGGCACCGGGGGCTGCAGCTCATAACCATGGCAACAGGAGACTAATTACTGGGCAAAACAGCAATGCAACACAATGGAGTCTGTGTTAGAGACATCGTGAGCTTGGGCTACTGTAAGATTCTAACAAGGTAATAACGGACTTATTAACACACAGTTATCTATTTATTAGTGTTATTTTTACAATAAAGAATTATGCCGATGACTGTTTCAAAGATTTGACAAATATAACATTTAAGAAATAAAAATGCATTAGCAGAATGAAGGTGGCAGGAACCCAGGACTAGTCAGACTTGGAATACAGTGACATGGACACTGTCGCAAAACACGAGGACAGATGAGAGACATAATGTCAATACCCGAAATAGAGACCCGGAGAGCGCGGAAGAAGGGGCAGAAATTTCATTCCACACTTTCTTCCTGTAGACAACAGTAGACCCTTTTTTCTCTGCAACCCAGGACCCCTGGCTGTGAGATGTGTCCGAGTTGCTGGGGCAACCCTTTTCTCGCCCAGCTGAGGAAGAGAGCGCTATTTATCCCTGAGAACCCAGGTGGAACATGGACAGGTGTCCAGTTATTCCCAGTACATGCAGTGGTCTGTATCCAACATGAATCTTTCATAGCATGCAGGGCACTGATGGGCATGAACACCATTTTGGAAGGCTTGGCAATTCTGCAGGGTAAGTCTGCCCCCTGGTGGAAGGGAGGTTAATAGTTGTTATTTTCCACCCATAATTTCATGGTCTAAAATGGTCTTTTTTTTTCATAATTTCTTATCATGCCAGGCTCATTCTCACTGATGGGTTGAAAAACCTACCTCTCCCGTGTAGCTACTAACTGGACTTTCACAAAGAAGCAATCATTTTGGACTTCAAATACCCTGATAATTCTCAAAAAATATAGTCCATTTTAACCCCCCCCCCCCCCCCCCAAAAAAAGAGAAAGTTGCAAACCTTGCTTTCAGTTTGGTTTTATTGACTTACTTTGTTGTAACTTGGATGGCCTCTAAAGCAACTGCAAAAAACAAACATTGTGAGACTAGTGTACTAGTAAAGCAATTCGACATTATAGTTTACAAACTGGGGTTTCAAGTCCATGTTCCGCATATACACAGAGTTTAGCCAGGACATCTATGTCCCCCCTGACTGAATTCTCCAATGAAGAATATTCCAGAAGTGCCCCACTCAGCCACCCTAACTCCACTTCTCAGCCTATCAGTCTTCACTTCTTCTCTGGGTGAGGATCAGACACAACAGGAACTGGGATAAGGCCTTTTACTATCTTATAGGAAACTAGCCTCGCCATAGTTTCCGTGTGACAACTGTGTTCATAACCCCCGAAGCTTTACAAATTGCATTACTACATTGTATTCCAAAGCTGTGATTTCAATTGTGGGTAAAAGTGTTATCAAATTATTTAATATAAATACAGATAATAATGTTTTCAATACTGATATCGTCAGAAAAATAATTAATTAAAAATAAAGGGAAGAGGAGAAAAATACAGACTCCGCAACATATAGCAGCTAAGGCACATGTTACAGTCTGCCATCTAGTGGTACTACTTGCAATTGCACCTTAATCTGGAATCACTTTACACATATTTACATATTTCATATTTGATTATTAGTGACACTAATAATAGTGATTTCAAACCTGTTAAAGAATACTATTCAGTCCATGTAGCATGTACTGCAGAAAAAGCGAACCTTAAGAACACACTCCATATCAGAGCTTCAAAAGATTGCTTTATTTTAAGTGATGCACTTCTTTTATTAATATGTGTCATTATCAAGTACAAATGTTTTAATGCTGCACATTAAAAGTGAATGTGAATTACTCCTAGTTTTGCAAACGAGTTGTAATATGGTTTAAAATAACATTTTCACAAACAGTAGTGATGGGTACCAGGAATGTGTTTTTCTATAGTTTTGCCACATGATGGCGCATCAGCATTACAGGGAACATGAGCAGTTGTGTCTGAGTCACGGCACAAGCTCACTACAGGCTTCACGTATGTTACCATTCAAAGAATGATGCACGGAAACAGATGATGTCCATCAGCATGGCAATGAGCCCAAAAAAATCATTTCACATTTAAAATTTGTTCACTCTGAATTGCATTCAATTATGCGCTCAATCAACAATCATCACTTGCACTTTTCTGACCAGCAGATGACATCTCAACACATCAGATTCACACAGCTCACTCAGACAAAGGTCTCAATCGCAAGAGTGATGAGCAATCGTGAGATCTGACGAGCCTGCTCCAGGAACACGCAGTGATGTAAGAAGCTGCCTCAGCCCGCAGGACTCGAACCTGGAGCCCTGCAAATGACATGCACAGCATTGCTTAATTACAATCTAGCCTTTGTCAGTCTGGGGTTTTCTCTTATTATGGTCGGGGTCAGAATCCGGGCACAGAAAACTGGCTCCAGATGAGAATAAAAACGTATTGTTTAGTTTAGGATTGCTGGCATGAGGGGTGTATTGTGTTGGGGTGGCTGTAGTCTACAGGCTGGCTCTGGCCTTCCCACCACTGTGTTGTCTGATGTTGCCCACACACCTCAGTCAGCCTATCCTCCCTCACTCTCACGCCATCATCTGTGCCTGACGTCTGAGCTCTCAGCTCTCCAGGGTCGCGACTCGTTCATATTCATGCATGCAGCCACATCCTGCACATCACTTATGCTCCCACATGCTGTGTGCGGCATGCACGCTTCCTCCACAGGAACTTCGGCTCGGTCTAGTCGCTCCCGCCCTCGGCTCCCACAGCATGCTGATCCCTGCGTCCCTCCCCCTTAATTAACCACATCTGTTCCTTATTACCACTCACCCATTCCTACTTCAGACACTCCAACACTGAACAATGGAAATTCTCTCGCTTCCACAGACTAGTTTCTTAGCTAGTCTGAGAAAGGATTCCTGTGTGTTTTTCCTGTTGATTGATTGGTTTACATCCTGTTTCTAAGGTTTATTCTGCCCTGTTTGTTTGTGTTGGCACTGACAGTCTGTTTGCTATTTGCTTTAAAATTCATTTTGACTGTGTTTCTTTTCCATAAACAGACTCTTGTGTATTTATCCTACTTCAGTGCATCCTGTATTACACAGTCAACGCCATCTGGTTGGTAGGTTTGTTTCCCCAGTGTCCTGATATATTTGCGGTTCTGTCTGGTCTAGACTTTCTGAATGGGTACTGTCACTACAGGGTTTGGGATGTCTCTCCTCTTCTCTAGCAATTACCCACTGAAGTCACTAATTAAAATCGTTCACATGTTTCAGCGTAGACTCAAGGCTGTGCAAGGCTATGTTCAGACTTCCATCCCAAATCTGATATTTGACATTTTTTTAGAATAAAAAATGACATTCCAATCAGATTTGTTCAGATGTGTCTTAGTCTGGATGTTCTGGCCACTCAAATCAAGTTTCAAAGTGTCCTTTGCATCAGTCGCAATGCAATAAACAACAAATGTCAAAACCAGAGTGAAGGAAGTCATGAGTGGAGCACAGAAGATAGTACGTCTGCCTCCTACTGCAGCATGTCTGATGTGACATGAGAGTTCAGAACGCGAAGGAACGATTGTTAGGAGGGCGAGATGACGCGCATCCATCTCTCCACATCTGGAATCCACCTCACCATTGATGTGTCATAATGTCATAATTACTGACAGTTATGGCATTACCACGGTAACCCATGCAGATAGGCTGGCAAATCCGATCGGATCATTTGCGAACACTTGCCTCAGAAGATCTGATCTGAGAAACAAATCTGATTTGGCTGCAGTCTGAATGCATCCCAAAAGCTCACATTGACTTTCACAGTGTTAAAACGTAAAACAAACACAACGCACATCAGGGTTTTAGTCGTTTTTGGGCTGAGTCACGCAAGGCTGTGACTCAGATGAACAGCACAGCTTGTCCTGGGCTGGATTCATTAAGTTAGGGGCAGTTTTCTTCCCAGGGGACTGTCATCATTACTTTTAACCAATGGGATCCAGACCCTGTGCTGCAGGCCGGTCTGAGGGCCTGCTCATAGTGCTCTGTATCCTCCCCGTGCTAACCAGAGAGCTGCCAGCCCCGCTCCTCTCATGTAATTACACTCTCTTTCTATATATAGAATAGTGTGAAGTGGATTGTATACTGTGCATGAATCCAAATTATTAACACACTACTGCAGCACAGCAGACAATCTTTTCATATTTCAGATTCAGGATCCCATGACTTGGGGGGGGGGGGGGAGCCATGCTCCTGGAGGAGAGGAGTAATTACAGAGGCCGTCTTATTGCCCTCAGCCGTGTGTCCTCCTACCAACTGCACCATCTCCACTGTGATTCTTCTCCATAGCAACAAGCTCCACTGGCTTCTCATGGGCTGTGGCTTGGGAGAGGAAGCTTTCAGCTGCTCACAGTCCGCGCCTGATTTTTCAGGGTACGGCAAGCGATGCAAACCGGCGCATGCCCTGCTGCCGCACATACGAGGATCCTGCCAGAGTGACGTCGCGGTGCTGTCTCCGGAGAGCAGTGGGTATCAGGAGGTGTGTTTGCCAGGCAAACTGACCTTTGAAATCCTATCTAATTAGCATAAGCCTTCATGTACTTCCAAGGCCTAAACAACAGAACATCTTTTGCTGTAGACGGAACCTACCGACACTGTTCCTCACGCTATATCAGACCGAACAGAGCAAGCTGGAGACACCAAGGGTTACAGCCAGCAGTAGCATTCATTTGCAAATGCGATTAGCATCTCTTCACCAGGATGAGATTGGAGATATGAGGAGGCTTTGGGAGGATCACCCGCACTACAGAAGGGATGACTAGTTATCTACCATACGGTCTTCTGGCAATAACAAGTTAGACTCTCATCATCAGATCCAGGCCAGCAGGGCTGAGATGACATGGCTGAGGGAATTTCAGGTTTCAGCAGCTCTGCCAGCAATGCTGTATAAATGGCCTCCAAAAGATGGGCATAATCTCATGTGTGGATATAATCTCATGTGTGGATATAATCTCATGTGTGGACATAATCACATGTGTGGATATAATATCATGTGTGGATATAATCTCATGTGTGGACATAAAATCATGTGTGGACATAATCACATGTGTAGATATAATCTCATGTGTGGACATAATCACATGTGTAGATATAATCTCATGTGTGGATATAATCTCATGTGTGGGCATAATCACATGTGTAGATATAATCTCATGTGTGGACATAAAATCATGTGTGGATATAAAATCATGTGTGGACATAATCACATGTGTAGATATAATCTCATGTGTGGATATAATATCATGTGTGGACATAATCACATGTGTAGATATAATCTCATGTGTGGATATAATATCATGTGTGGACATAATCACATGTGTAGATATAATCTCATGTGTGGACATAAAATCATGTGTGGATATAAAATCATGTGTGGACATAATCACATGTGTAGATATAATCTCATGTGTGGATATAATCTCATGTGTGGACATAATCACATGTGTAGATATAATCTCATGTGTGGACATAAAATCATGTGTGGATATAAAATCATGTGTAGACATAATCACATGTGTAGATATAATCTCATGTGTAGATATAATATCATGTGTGGACATAATCACATGTGTAGATATAATCTCATGTGTGGACATAAAATCATGTGTGGATATAAAATCATGTGTGGACATAATCACATGTGTAGATATAATCTCATGTGTAGATATAATCTCATGTGTGGACATAATAACGTGTAGATATAATCTCATGTGGACATAAAATCATGTGTGGATATAAAATCATGTGTGGACATAATCACATGTGTAGATATAATCTCATGTGTGGATATAATCTCATGTGTGGACATAATAACATGTGCAGATATAATCTCATGTGTGGACATAAAATCATGTGTGGATATAAAATCATGTGTGGACATAATCACATGTGTGGATATAATCACATGTGTAGATATAATCTCATGTGTGGATATAATCTCATGTGAGGACATAATAACATGTGTAGATATAATCTCATGTGTGGACATAAAATCATGTATGGATATAAAATCATGTGTGGATATAAAATCATGTGTGGACATAATCACATGTGTGGATATAATCTCATGTGTGGATATAATCTCATGTGTAGATATAATCTCATGTGTGGACATAATCACATGTGTAGATATAATCACATGTGTGGATATAAAATCATGTGTGGACATAATCTCCTGAGTTGTTGTGTTTGCCCCAGTGCAATTTAGATGAGTCTGCCCTCCCACCAAAGAGGCATAGGTGTTTGGGGGATCAGAGTGTCTGACGTCACTTAACACCCGTCTTCATATACCTTCATTACAAAGCAGGAGGGTTTGACAGTCCTCTCATGTACTGTTTCATATTATGGTACCACAGTAAATGAATTTAATTAACTTTCAGATATAAAGGTCATCTACTACTACACTATACACTCAGTACACTATCCTCACTACCCTAGAGTTCAAACTGCTTAAGAGCTCAGCTCAAATACACAACAAAGACATGGATTTTGTAAGGAATGCTACATCTGAACTAGTCATTATTGTGCTGAAGATATACTTGGATCATGGCCTGGACACGTGTGACGTAGGAGAGTTTAGCATGAAAGCATCGCCATTTCCTTGCCAGTTTGCAGGCATGCGTTTATATAACAGCACTTCAGCTATTGGATCTGGTTTTCTCTCTTCCTTTTTGTTAACAGGCTGAAGGAAGAGATCAGATATAATGAGAACACTACTGTCCACCTACTGTATAATTACCATGAATTAGAAGACAGAGATGATTGAAACAGCAGCAGAAAAGAAGGGAGTCCCTCAGAATAAAACACCACCCACCTTTCTTATGTTTCACCACCTAGCCTATACAGAGCCCATAGGGAGATACTAGGAGCTCTCCCCATGCATTTTCATGGTTTAGTCCTTGGCCCCTTTGGCTTCCAGAATCCAGTGGCACATTTATCCAAAGCAATTTACAGTTATGACTGAGTACAACTAGAGTAATTGAGAGTTAAGGGTCTTGCTCAGGAGCCCAAAAGCAGCAACTTGGCAGTGGTGGGTCTTGAACCAGCAACCTTGCAATTACAAGTCAAGCATCTTAACCACTGAGACACCCTTGCCCATACCCTCAGTTTCCTGCACTGTGAATGATCCTGAGATACTGCAACACAGTAAGAAGTTGCATGTCTTATTCCCAACCAAAAGGTGGTGTGTCTCTATAATCTGGTGTGTCTCCATAAAACGGTGTGTCTCTATAACCTGGTGTGTCTCTATAATCTGGTGTCTCTATAACCTGGTGTGTCTCTATAATCTGGTGTGTCTCTATAACCTGGTGTGTCTCTATAATCTGGTGTGTCTCTATAATCTGGTGTCTCTATAACCTGGTGTGTCTCTATAATCTGGTGTGTCTCTATAACCTGGTGTGTCTCTATAATCTGGTGTGTCTCTATAACCTGGTGTGTCTCTATAATCTGGTGTCTCTATAACCTGGTGTGTCTCTATAATCTGGTGTGTCTCTATAACCTGGTGTGTCTCTATAATCTGGTGTCTCTATAACCTGGTGTGTCTCTATAATCTGGTGTGTCTCTATAATCTGGTGTGTCTCTATAACCTGGTGTGTCTCTATAAACAGGACAGTTCGGTTTGTCCCCTTCTCTCCCTCCCTGCTTTGGAATTAATCGAGCAAAACCCTGTAGATCCTTAACTAGCAGAACTGTGCAGTCATCTGTTTCACTGACAAGGCCTGATTTTAATCTGCAGTGCACATTCACCACACTGATACTTATGTCATCATGGATCTAAAAGTGTCATCACTTGCCAAGTCATTTTCTTCAGTCTGTCATTAACACTCATGTGTTTCATTAGGAGCCATCGAAGAACAAAGAGACAAATGGCTTAATCTGCAAAGTAGAAGATCTCTTTCTTACATACAGTACATTTTAAATACCTGCAGTAATGATCCAGAGTAAACTGGGAATGCAGGGTCCCAGTATACCATTTACCATTACACACACAAGAAGAGATGCCTTACACTTGTGCCTTACACTTCTTACACTCGTGACCAGTCGTACTGGTTGAAGGCGGGTGGAATGTGCCCACACCCTCAACCCATCTCAGTGGAACCTCCAATGCATCACAGTTCAGCCAAGCAGGAACCACCAGAGCTTCTTGATGATGCATTCTGAAGAAAAAGGGACAAATCTCCATTTTATCGTATTTCAATGGGAAAGTAGCCATTTATGCCTTAAAAGGAGTTAGCTGGATGAATGCAGGCTGGGCAGAACACTGTAACGCTGAGCAAAGCACACATAATGCACATCCAGGTAGAAATGACCCACCTTTTTCTTCATCTATATCTTCATTTTCTACCAAAACATTCCCATCACAAATTGCTGCATGGGTAAAAATTATTTCTACTTATCTGTTATATAGCAGGAGAGGTACAAGGTAATTCTCCATAATGTGGTGTCACACTAGAAACTGACGAGTATAAAACACTGCAGCTAAGGCTCCAACAGTAGACCTGGTAGTACAGAGGTCACACGACATATCTTTGCTCTCTGCTGCAGTTCTGAATGACAGCTATCATTCTGGTTTATAGTATATTATTTATGATGTTTGGTATAGTATTTATGATATATATAATAGTATTTATGATGTACAGTACAGTATGTAGTATTAATAGTATAGTCTTCATGAGTAATAGTACAGTATTTATTATGTATAGTACAATACTTATGATGTATAGTATTTATGATGCGTAGTACAGATTGTATTTTTATAGTACAGTATTTGATATATAGTATAGTATTTATGATGTATAATATGTATGATTTATAGTACAGTATTTATGGTATATATTATATTATTTATGTATAATGCAGTATCTATGTGTATATTTTAGTATTTATGATGTATAGTATACTCTTTTTGAGGTATAGTACAGTATGTATGATGTATAGTATAGTATTTATGATGTGTAGTAGAGATTGTATGATTTATTGTACAGTATTTATGATGTATAGTACAGTATTTATGATGTATAGTACATTATTTATGATTTATAGTTTAGTATTTATGGTATATATTATAGTATTTATTATGTATAATACAGTATTTGTGATGTATATTATAGTATTTATGATGTATAGTACATTATTTATGATTTATAGTATAGTATTTAAGATGTATAGTACAGTATTTATGATGTATAGAATAGTATGTATGAAATATAGTATGTTTGATGTATAGTATGCATGATATAGTGCAGTATTTATGATGTACAGTATAGTATTGGGCAGGGTCTGCTCTGGTATGCTGAGTGAACTACAAATGCAATTTGCTCTCCATGATTGAACTGAACAGTGAATGACTAACTCATCTTGTTCTGAATGGGTTTCCTCTGGTACACTGTCAGTCCAGTAATGATGTTCTCCGAGCAATAATGAGAGAACTGACTGCTTTGCTCTGATAGGCTCGTGTCCCAGATGATCACTAGACCAAGGTGAGACAGAAAAAATCTCTCCCAAATCCCAGAGTACAGATGCACAACACTCATCTCAAAACTAACTGTTGTATCTCACTGTGGTTCATTTTAGCTGTTTTGCACTAAACATCTAGCTCCCAATCCCGATTCTGAATATAGGAAAAATTGCATGCACGCACACACACACACACACACACACATATATATATATATATATATATATATATATATATATATATATATATATATATATATATATATATATATATATATATAGAGAGAGAGAGAGAGAGAGAGAGAGAGAGAGAGAGAGAGAGAGACTCATAATGCAGACTCACCTATACACCAGCTGTATTGATTTAGCCCTCAGCAATACTTGGCTGGGGGGAAACATTTTTTCAATATAAAAAGAAATTGCACTTTGTAGTGAGCAACTATTCCTAAAGCAGACATAGATCACTATAGGAGCTCTTTCACCTGCTCAGGGCAACATCAATAAGCCTGGGTCAGTCGGTCACTTTCTCTGAGACGTTTTGTGAATGTTTGCCTTTTGTGTTTCACGGTAGTTACTGCCATGAACAACACAGTATGAAAACACGAGGACTATGCCAAAGGCCAGCGCTCGTACTAAGACAGAAATGACACAAAATACATGCACAGACAATCCCTCCAAACAATACAGAGATTTTACCGGTTCACCATTTATGGTAAAACCTGCTAAAGAAGAGAATGCATGTAAATATAAAACTAATGAGCTATTTTATGCTGCATGTTCGTTACAATACCACGTGTAGTCATATTTTACTGATGTTCAAATCATTACTTGTGGCCAGAAGTGCATTGTGGGTATAATTTGTAGCTCAATGAAGAAGCACCGCATGACCACATCATGCTTAGACCCTGTCAGATGCAGGAACATGTGCGACCAGGTCACTGGCACTCAAACTAACACCTAAATAACAAGCTTCATTTGAAATGAATCCATTAAAACATACACTCATAATTCACACCATAACCTGCACATGCTTTTCTTCTTGGAGCTGTACAAGACTGGGTGCTGTGGAGTTCTGGGGGAGCTGTGCTGTGTAGTGTAGCTTTTAAGCACTAACAAGGAAACACCTTTTGGCTACAGAACACTTTTGAAACGTGCAGTATTTTTAATAAGAAAAGCATCGGATTATTGTTTGGTCATGAGTGATTGTGGTCATGAGTTGTTAGGTCCTAGCAAAGCTGTGGCCCATTTCCGTTCTGCCCCCTCTGCTCATCACACTGGCCTGTTCGGCCCTGTAACGAGCAGCCCACTGCAAACACACACTGTGGCGGCCTGTGACAGCATCTGCGCAACAGCTCAGAAGGTTCTCATGTTCGGTTAAGATTAAAAGAATCCGTCTCCCCACATGCAGGGAAAGGAGGTCCTCTGGCTAAACAACTGCACACATGAATGTTTCAGTCAGAGAGCGAGTGAGAACAGAGTCAGAGACGAGTCCCAGGAGGAACAGCTGTCAGGAGCTCACCACCTGGCTGGGAAGAAGCTCCTGTTTGCTTGGCATGCAGGGATCTGGGAAAAAAATGAACGCCAAGGCTGTCAATCAAAACAGCAGATGTAAGAGTACTGAAGGTTCAGCATGGCTGGTTTGCTCTGGGTTGGAGGAAAGTGCTGCTGGAATGTTTTTTTAAAAAGTAACAACAAACCAGTGAAGGAGCACAGTCAGCCTGTCCTGTGTCGTGGTCGCGCACCGTGAAATCTAAACTGTCATGACATGGCCATTAAAGTCTGTGTGGCTGTGTTGGGTGAACCACAGTATTAGTGACAGGAAGTGTCTGCAGCCTGTCCCTAGGTGTTCTGAGAGAGCTGTCTTCATCCCCCATGCGTCTCCTCTACACACCTGCAGATCACTGTGTCTCTGCACATTCCCCGCTGGGCCAGAGTCTCTCGTGGGGGGTGCCAACCCTGTACCCCCCCACACCAATCATGGGCCACCAAGGCGATCTGACACTGGGACACAAGCAGAGCTCCGTGGAGACATCGTGTAACAACAGGCAGCGTTGGCTATTCTGCAGGTGTGTCCAGCCTCAGCCGTGCTCTGGTCTTTGTCAGGAGAGTACCAGCAAGGCCTGGAGACACTGCAGTAGAGTCCTGCTCTGTCCAGTGTCTAAAGGGTCCACAAAGAAAATATGAATCTGCATGCTGCACTCAAGGAACATCTAATCTAAACACAGACACAAAAATGTCTTATGAAACCTAATAACTTCTACAGTCTCTACGAGACACTATGTCTCATGTATGGATCTACTGAAAGGTAGTTATTGTGCACTATATTTGCCCAGGATATAACACCTGCCTAAAATAAGATGTAATGAAATTTAATAAATCAGCCGGGCTATGGTAGACTCCAGCCTCCACTGGGAGTAAAGCTCATGATATCTTTAATGCTTTTGCCAAAAGTTTTAGTCAAAACTAATGAAATGGCTACTGGCTACCAATAAAGAGGGCTTGTAAGTGGAGGGAAATTACCGCAAAGACTAATTAACAAGGTTTCCATATACATAAGAAAGGGATTGAGTCTAGCAATCTCTATGTGAAGATGTGGATATTACAAAACATGTAGATTACTAGATGTGGAGATTACTAGACATGTAATTACTAGATGTGGCGATTACTAGACATGTAGATTACTAGGTGTGGAGATTACTAGATATGTGGATTACTAAATGTGGAGATTACTAGATGTGGAGATTACTAGACATGTAGATTACTAGATGTGGAGATTACTAGACATGTAGATTACTAGATGTGGAGATTACTAGATATGTGGATTACTAGATATGTATATTACTAGATGTGGAGATTACTAGATATTTAGATTACTAGACATGTAGATTACTATATGTGGAGATTACTAGATATGTAGATTACTAGACGTGGAGATTACTAGATATGTAGATTACTAGATGTGGAGATTACTAGACATGTAGATTACTAGATGTGGGGATTACTAGATATGTAGATTACTAGATGTGGAGATTACTACACATGTAGATTACTAGATGTGGAGATTACTAGATATGTAGATTACTAGGTGTGGAGATGACTTGATATGTGGATTACTAGATATGTATATTACTAGATGTGGAGATTACTAGATATGTAGATTACTAGACGTGGAGATTACTAGATATGTATATTACTAGATGTGGAGATTACTAGATATGTAGATTACTAGACATGTATATTACTATATGTGGAGATTACTAGATATGTAGATTACTAGACGTGGAGATTACTAGATACGGAGATTACTAGATGTGGAGATTAATAGATAAATAGATTACTAGATGTGGAGATTACTAGATATGTAGATTACTAGATATGGAGATTACTAGACATGTATATTACTAGATGTGGAGATTACTAGATATGTAGATTACTAGACATGTATATTACTATATGTGGAGATTACTAGATATGTAGATTACTAGACATGTATATTACTATATGTGGAGATTACTAGATATGTAGATTACTAGACGTGGAGATTACTAGATACGGAGATTACTAGATGTGGAGATTAATAGATAAGTAGATTACTAGATGTGGAGATTACTAGATATGTAGATTACTAGATGTGGAGATTACTAGACATGTAGATTTCTAGATGTGGAGATTACTAGACATGTAGATTACTAGATGTGGAGATTACTAGATGTGGAGGTTTACACTCACTCAGCTGAGCTAGTACAACTGCAAAAACAGCTTCATTTGAGACTCAGTCAATGAGAGCACTGCCTGGGATATCGCTGCATGAGTCCCAGCCAATGAGAGCACTGCCTGGGATATCGTTGCATGAGTCCCAGCCAATGAGAGCACTGCCTGGGATATCGCTGCATGAGTCCTAGCCAGTGAGAGCACTGCCTGGGATATCGTTGCATGAGTCCCAGCCAATGAGAGCACTGCCAGGGATGTCGCTGCATGAGTCCCAGCCAATGAGAACACTGCCTGGGATATCGCTGCATGAGTCACAGCCAATGAGAGCACTGCTTGGGATATCGTTGCATGAGTCCCAGCCAATGAGAGCACTGCTTGGGATATCGCTGCAGGAGTCCCAGCCAATGAGAGCATTTCCTGGGATATCGCTGTATGAGTCTCACATCAAATAAAGGGGAAATCCCTTCAGCAAAAATGGTAAACAAAAAGATTAAAAAACAAACATTCAAAAGGTTAAATCATGTAATTTGCACAAGATGATTAGTGGAACTACTCTATCAATTAAAAGATTGCAAGTGCAGGACATTTAATTCACTAGAATAGATGCATTTACAAAGATTCTTTGAAATCATTGAATAAGACACACTTAGGACAGACGGAACTGAGTAACACCCTGGCCTGGGCTTGCGTGCGGACAGTAATTCAACAGGTGAAGTCTCAGTGGACTTCACAGGAAATCAATTGCCATGAGATCCTCCATGTATGATATACATTTGTGTCCAACAAAAGAGCCTAAATGTTCAGATACATGGACACAGACAGACAGAATGACCATGCTGTTTACCATGCTGGTGTTGGGGAGATATCTGCTCCACCTGTTATAAATGCTCCACATTGAGAAAATTGTGAGTTTAACAACAGAGGGGAGACCTTTCGAATGTGCTTCAAGATTTGCTGTTTGGAGAGGCAATGTCCTCCACTAGAATCAGAGAAACCAACACCTGAGATCCCATCAGGAACTGAGCAGGCGTCATGCTTCCCCAAGCACCAAGCGGCAAGCAAAAGTGGTGTGTTCCAACACGAAAGGGCTCTGAGACCACAACAATAGAACCTGGCTTTCATAAAATGCCACTCAAAAAAGGTGCTCTTCCTCTTCTGGGAGGCCCACAGTGTCTTCAGCCTAACATATCCATGGTTACCACAGAAACAGGTGACTCATCTGCAGGTTGACTTAGTGTCAGGGGCCACGGTGGCACGCCCCCCCTTCCACACACACACACCCACACCCACGCACCAGCGCAGGTCGCTCTCATGCACACAATTGGTGAATGTTTTTTTGGGATAGAGTGCTATCAATCTCCTCCCTACTGTCAGAGTAAGGCCTCTCTGTTTACAGAAGCCAATATGAGAGGGTTGGTTCAGTTTACCTACACACACTAATTACATGTTTAAAGCAGTGTATTTAAAACCAAATATCTATAGTAATGCCTCAAGTTTAGGGTAATTGCCTGGACCTAATATGAATAATACACATATCTTTATGTTAGGTTTTTCAGTACTGAGGTCAAGGTTCAATAAGATTTTTTATATATGGTTAAAAAATTTACTGATTAACTGATTATACAAAACAAAAGATGGCAAAGTAGAATGTCTGTGCAAAAATGCCATCTTATATAACAATGTCATTGAGATAGTACAAAACAGGAAGTGCTTCACCTAAACCCTTTATACAGAACGGGACCCCAAAGAGAAGACAGTGTTGTATTAATGCTACAGTGTAACAGTACGACCCCTCCTCCCAGACGTCTCCCTGTGGGTGTGTGTGTATCGCCACCTCCCCCATGTATCACACTTGTTCCTTGTTTTCTGTCGTTATTGTGGGTGTATTTAAGGTCTTGTTTAATCGTTGGCGTTTGTTCTGATTAACCTTACCTTATCCTGTGAGCTATGTTGTCTTTGTTTAGTGTAAATAAACATCATTTTGTTTTACACGGCTTGTTCCTGCATCGTGCCTGGTTTCCTCGCGTTACATACAGTAGTTTAATTGTCAATGCACTGTCTAAAATGCTTTCTTTTTCTCTCTTTTTTTGACACTGTGGAAATTCTCTCTCTCTTCCTGACCTGATCCCTTCTCTCAGTGATTATTATCAAATGGTAATGATCCCTCTCTTCCTGATTAACTGCCCACGCTTAGAATGGCGGTGTGTTTCTCATTCCCTAGGAGAGAGGTTCTCGACTCACCTCATGATCCCTGCCTCAGCACCAATACCTGTGACGCAGGTGTCCTTCTGAGCCCAGGATGCATTAACCCCTCGAGGGCCTGCTTGTGAGCCCAGTGATGAGGCACGTGCGCTTTCGCTGGGCCTTAGAAACACCATCCATTACTCTGGTCTGTGGACTAATGTCAGCCATTTTCCAGTGCAAAGGAACCCCAGCAGATAATGTTTGGGTAGGTTTCTGCCACTGTTGCTATTTTCACTGCCACTGTTGCTATTTTGCTCTTCTCAGGGCCGTTACCACACTGTCACATGTCCCTTTGCTACATTAGGACTGTACTGGGTTGTTTACGCGATCATAGTGCCGATTGCTTGCTCCTCCGTA
>NW_027658640.1:0-27511 GCF_041902795.1 Electrophorus electricus | reverse complement strand
TGTCACAAGAACACTTTATTAACCTATCTCTGCCTAGTCAGCCTATAGACGTTTAGCACACCCACTTAAATTGCCTTTCTCAGGCATTTCAGCTCTGAGTACCTTTTGAATGAAGCACAATACAGGGCAGCCAATCATAAAGGAGCTCATTTATCTTACATCCGTCTTAAAGGTGCAGTAGCAACAGGTGTCTGTTGAATTCCTAGCGATATCTATAGAGGTTGGAAATTGGTTGTGTAAAAAAAAAACAGGCTGAAAACGAGTCGTTTCCGCTCTGTGAATTGGGAGAAAGGGACAGTGTGTGGAAGCCCAACCCCAGTCATATAGGTTTGCTTCTAACAGTACCATTACCATCACCCACTCTGGTGCACTAGTTTGAGTGTATTAGAACTAGTAGCAATGCTGAAGCATTACATGTATCTATAACAAATATTCTGACCATGATGAAGTGATAGGTTTGTTAAGGCAAACTGTGTATGCAATACATGTTGCTTAGGTCACTTGCTCCAATTGTACACAACTCTAAAGCTACACAACTGTACATTAGTTAAAGTCTACACAGTGTCAGTCATGTGAAGTACAACTGAAAGTTCCCCTGTTGTATTCTTCCAACAATCAAGTTCTCCGTAAGTGGGGGCAAAATAATATGAGCTTCACATCAAAGAACATTTTAAACAAATGGACCGATGACTGTATGGCTTACCCAGTATAGCGAGAGTTCTATATACACTCCGATTAAAACTGACATTCTATACTTGACCTGGTATTTACCGCTTCATCTATATTCTAATGTTAAAGAGCATAAAGCTAAAACACCAATACAATGTCATTGTCTAGTCCATTATGAACTGCCAGTTATATGTATGCTAGACATGTTTATAACAAATGTGCTGACAGTTTAACATTAAAGGACCCCAGTAGAACTAGACTACCTATTTGGTTAGGGTTGAAATTAAATCCAGCAGGAGCTTAGATTGTAGGTACATTTTGCAACTCTGCTACTACAACAGCACTTTGTCAGTGTCTTAAGACTGTATATTTACAAGCAATGGCTAATAATAGAGTTACGAATATTGCAAATATTCAACGGCATGTTTAAGAACTGCACATCCTGATGAACAAAATGCAGAGCAAAAACACACAATTCAAAATACTCACCATTACTCACACAATACTCACCATTCAAAAACAGACACCTGTGCCAAAGTAGGGAAACACATAATAATATTGATTGTGTAAAATTTAAAGAGGAAGTCGCACTGTTAAAAGCCCCCTGAGTTATTGTGAGTTCCACAGCGGTGTGTTAGTCTATAAGCCTATAAACGGAAGGAAACAGTGAGGTGCACAGACTAAAGAGGCATCTTAATGATAGCGTGCTTTTTGAAATGAAGAAAAACTGAGACTTATGTCTGAAATTTTTTAGGCCACTGCCTAGCCACTAAACACTTGCAAACACCTGTACCCTGTTTTAGCTGAATTTAAAAGAGCAACTTCAAAAATATACATTCTTAAATTAGAAGAGTTCAGATATCTGTTCCTCTACCAGCAGTGGCCATCATTTTTGTTTTTAAACCCGCTCATTAGGGGTATAATACTACGAGTGCTGTACCTCAATAAGAATACTTCAGACTGTATCTTGAAACCATAATATTGAGATTACATTAGATAGTAGGCTGATGTTCTTACATGACTTTGCACTTCAGTTAAAAAAAATAAAAATACAAAGAGAATCTACATGCCAAGCCATATCCCTCAACGATGAATGAGGGAGAATGGACAGACAAAGTTACAATGTTCCATATGTATGAAAATTGTACATTATAAATTTGGAGATCGGTGCCCTGTAAATAATATCACTGGACAAAAAGATTAAGATTTAGCATTATCTAATTCAAATCTAGAGCTGAGGAACAGTGCTATATTACGCACAGTGATTCTTGTAGTTTGTCTGATGCTTCTTTATAGTGAAGTGCCTGGTGCTTCTATGTAGAACCTGAATAAAGGAAAACATAGACCAAGACTTTATTAAGACTACAACAATGAAACAGCACATTGGCCATCTCTTGGGTCCCTTGCAATTCTCACTAGGCTGGATGTCATGACATAAATGTAAAATCTAATAATACTAAGGAGAACTTAAAGGATTCATTTAAATTTAAATAAAAAACTTAAAAATTACATGCTAGTACACCTGCTTCATTATGACTAGTGGAGATGAGAAAAGGAAAAGCACAGTTCATGTTGTGGTTAGTAAACTTCCTGTGCCTAAAACAAAATAAATCCAAAGAAGCAGTGCAATCACTTACACAGATCTTCAGGAAAAAGAAGATTCCCCCCCCCCCCCCCCCTTTACATTTGTAAGGATATTTTAATGCACATATTGCAACAACCGACATTCAAGTTGCTGATTTTTTGATGATCTCATGTTTTTATGAAGGAAAACATAGGAAGATACAGTAATCAGCAACAGAAAAACATCTGCCTAAAAGTGAGTTTATATCTGTTCTTCTAACTTCATGACAGACTGCATTTAATATATTTAAATACAAATGAAAGCTACAAAGCACTGCAACCTTTAAGTCTGCTTTGCTGAGAACTTACCCATCTATGGTGTCTGCTTTATAAAAACTGACCAGAACCATTTCTTGGTCTCAACATGCAAATGCAGTGATTTCCCTGATGCATGAGTGTGGAGTACTTTCTCTGTACAAGCGTACTGCCCCTGCAAGGTCTGGTGAAGTCTTTCATACAGTAAAAGAATGTTGTAAAAGGATATTGATGAACCATGTAAATGTATTTATTTCTTTTATATTTATTTTTATTAGTGAAAGAAAGAAGATGCACTAACCAGTGGAGGCTGCTAAAAAAATGTACTGCGTATGACTGTTGTCATTTTCTGCAATCATTCCAATACAACCTAACACATACTACTAGGGGTCTGTGAAAGAGCCAATCATTATTTAATTTGCATTAAAAATCAACAGAATAATAAAAGACAATTATCTCTAGTTGCAGCTCTAATTTCTTCTGATAGAAGGGACAGTATGCATAATTAGAAAAATATTTGAATCTTTTGTTTACTGCAAAAGATGGCTTGCATTTTAAAAGTTAATGCAATGGCCTGTTATTATCTAGCTATACATTGGGTATCAAAAATTACACATTACAACTGCTTAGACTTCATAACTGAAAAGCGAGCTCAACGTAGCTCAGTTCGCCAGAACCACAACTAAAACACAGCTAGTTAGCTAGCTAGCTAACGTTCACAAGCTACTAGCTAAACAAGATATCGAGCTAACAATTAGCGAACGCTCGCCAGTTCAATTCACTAGAACCACTAATCTAAACCACCAGGTTAGCTAGAGAACTAAGTTAACGTTAGCTAAACGTTAACTAGCACTACCTATTAGTCACTATCTTAACTAATTCATTGGTACTATAAATCAAAAACTAACACAAAATACACAGTACACAACTTGACTAGCTAGCTACGCGGCCACCTCAGGAAGCTCCACAGTAAAGGGCAGTTCACCAAAGTTCTCTTGGGTGGATCAATGAAGCGCCATTAGGCTTCAGATTCAGGACGCTGATTGGCTACATTTATGTTGCTCTGCGCGTGTCTGGTGTCAGCAAGTGACCAATTGTAAGTAGCAAGTGAAAGTGCACAAAGTTTCACACAATGTTTAGCATGACTAACGACTAAACATTAAAAAATAAAATGAAATAAAAATTTTATATATATATATATATATATATATATATATATATATATATATATATATATATATATAAAGCTGTATACGATCAATATTCAATTTTTATGTTAACTGTGTGTGTTAATATTAGGCTAGTAATATCCTGTGGTTTAGTCTACTATCTAGCAGGCTTTCGAATCCTCTTAAATGATCATTTAAGATGGGACGAGGCACGATGAAACAGTTTTATTTCTCTTACTAACACGCAACACATACGACAACCTCACAACTCAAACACCAACAACACGCACTACAACACAGGAGACATATATACACACAAGATGATTACACCTAACACAGAACAGGTGAACGACACGAGAGGCCGTGGCCACAGAGACGAACACACACGAAAACATTTGAGGAGGGGGCGGGGCCGTGACGTGCCAACAGGTTACTACTGGGATAACTCTAAAGGTAAAGTGAAATGATCTATCTGTATATTGATGCTTTAATCAGTCCAGTGGAAACTGGTTTTGTGTACATTTAAATAAGATAAACATTCAATTTGCCAGTGTTTTATTTCCAGGACATATTGTAGCTATGTATACGTTTGAAATTTTGACTCATTCTGCAGGGCCTTATGATTGGTTTAATGCTATTCTAGAATGTTTACCAGCATTCAGCAGAATATTGGTAACAGCAACCAACTGTAAACAAAACATCAGGCAATTTTCAACAAGATATCAATCGTGGTTTCAGAACTTTGCTACAAAAACATTCTTCTAAAACCATCTTCAGAAATGGTAATGTTTTTCTTAGGATACAGAACTTTTGATGTAGGTTAATGATTTAAAGTGTGACAGCATGAAAAAATTTTAAAATGTTCTTTGGTTCATGAGCCTAAGAAGTGATGTTTAATCTGTTGTCTCAGAACAATAGGAAACGTACCTCTACAGGTCCATATGGCCTCCGAAGGGACATAATACCTTCAGAGCGACTGAGGGATTACTTGGTGGGGGGAGTTTTAGCATCAACATGTAAAGGTACTGAGAATGTAGGCACAGAGTTCTCAGTACAGGTGCTTAGCTCCAGACTGGACCACACTTACAGCTGCACCTCCAAGTCCATGAAAACTCCTCAGATGAGGGTGGGCCCTAAGCCTGTCTCTGAGACGCTTGTGTCTGACTGCAACAGTGGGCAGCTAAGCAAGGACGAACCCCTGCTGATCCACGGTCACAGAGAGCAGGACTACCAGAAAATTTACAACTCTGTGGTGGAGCCTATGCTCAGAAGTTCCTCCGGTCAGGCCAAGCCCTACAGCCTGGAACTGGGCCGCAGGATCAAGCAGCGCCTGTGGGAGGCGCTCCACTGTCCGACTCTGCACGAGGAAGTGAAGCCTGATGGACAGTTCCACGTGACTGAAAGCTTCTCCACTCCAGTTTTCAACAGCTTCGTGCCACACTTTGAAGTGGACATAAGTGAAGAACCCATGCCTGAACAGCCTAAGAAGAAAAGGCGAAGATACTGACTTTATTATTATTATTGTGATTGTTATTGTCATCCTTGTTTGTATTTTTACTATTATTCTTATTATTCTTGTTCTATCAATATCTATATTATTGTTGTTGTGATTATTATTATTATTGTGATTATTATTATTGTGATTGTTGTTATTAACTTTTTATATTCTATATGTAGAGTTTCTGTATTGTTTAAAATTTGTTTAAGCTTTTCTTAATTTTAAATTTAGTCATTCAGTCTGTCCCTTGTTAAATAATTGTGTAATAGTTCATGACATGTCATTGTAATAATATTTTTTAATTATTTTGCATTATAATACATTTATTGTAAATAACAATAACTTTACATGTTTAAGGTGTGGCATTTTAAATAAATTGTTAGAACTGTACATCTTTTTTCTAATGTTACAATTCGAGTCTTAATTTACATCTCTTATCAGTGGAGGATGTACTTGCTCACACCTTTACTTTAGATTCCTTTTGTACACACTTCAGACTGTGACCTCGAGGTTCTTGAATGAATGTTGAACATTCACACTTGTGTATGAGTGCTGACTGTTAGCTAATGCATCATGATGAGCCTATCCTTTTTGAGTTACTTACTGAGATCATTCTCATAGCAAGTTCATTACAGCTTGTGTACTCGTTGTAGTGCGGTGAGCAGTTTCAATCTTAGTTACAATCTTAGTTATCAAAGACTCACTCCACCGACCAAAGCCTCTTCTCTTAGACAACATGACAAAACCATCGCAGATTGAGAGCAAAAATCGAGCCTCTTAAGAGGTGTTATGTTCCACAGGCAGATTGACATCTTAATGCGGTTCACATGAACTCAATTTTCTTTGCATACATGTATATTGCACTTGTAATGTTTCTGATATTTCAGCCTTTCATTTCTCTCTTTACATGACAACACTGTAGACATTTCTTCCAAAAGCACTGAATGTTATTCTGAACAGTTATAGCTTTTCTCCATTCATGTACACAAAGTCCAGTATGTATCGAAATGTCATCAAAAGAGATATCTATTGGTAGCTGAACATCTCCAACTTGTACAATGTGATGTTTCTTCTTTGTGTCAAATGAACTTAAATATTGAAACATCCAAAAAATACTGGTGTTTGGACCAATGGAAGTACTTTCATGTTACCTCTGATAGCTCATTTGGTACAGCAGAGAACTGCAGAAGTTAAGACTGTAATCCTTGGTCTGCCCGTTCAAATGCGGCTCGAAGGAAGTTTGTGTTTTCACCTAAAATCTTCCATTTTACATGAGCGAAAGAAGAGGACTTTCCAGGACCTGGAATCGAATCAGCCGCAGCGGTCAGACCGCTGAATCCTAGCCACAAGACCACCAGGAACAAAGCTGCATGTTTCTCCTGACACAAACATTTTTCAAAGTCTGCAGTCCTACTATACTGATGACATTTGGATGCATACTGGACTGGGTATGCATGAGAGGAAATGGGCCATTAAGCGAGTTATTCATCTTTCTTTTTGTTTTACAAAAAAGATGAAGTTTGTAAGAGTCAGGAATTTTTTTACCCTATGGAATCACTCAAGAAAAGTGGGAATGCTAGTGTCACTAAAACATGGAAAGAGCCATTATTGGCATTTCTTGTACACACAGGGACAAATCTTCAGGCAGAAATAAAGGGGTTAGGTGCTGTTGGCATGATAACTTCAGAGTTTCAAGAGGGTGGGGATGGCATTCCATTATACACACACACACACACACACACACACACACACACACACTTATATATATATATATATATATATATATATATATATATATATATATATATATATATATATATATATATATATATATATATATGGCTGGATCGCAAATGTAACACAACAGCCTGCTGCCAATGTGATATTTTAGAAATGTTTTAGCATCTCCCACTTGTCCTGATCAGGCAGACCACCAGACAAAGTGGGCCTTTGTAATAGGATGTTGCCATCAGAGCTAAAGAGTTTTAAGAGGAGAGGAAGAATTATATGCAAACTGACTGGATCTCACATGATACTTAGCATGCTTTAACACTACACTGCCAAAGGAGTTAGCTGACAGATGTGTCATCATTCCCCGTTCACTGAAGGAGTTCACTGTTGGAAAGCTCTTAACATGTCATGTCAGTTACGATGTCCTGGATTGGGGAGGATGACCAAACCAGACCATTTGGGCCTTTGTGTCGCTTGAGAAGACTGGCACACAGACACCATATCAAAGCTTGAGACTTATTTTTCGTGTCCTGAATCCTTCCTGAAGTAGCTAGGAAGCTTTGCTTCTATCCTGAATAGCTCAGTCAGTAGAGCATCAGACTTTTAATCAGAGGTCCCTGTTCAAGTGAAAATATTGTTTTTTGCCACTAAAGTGTGCTTGAGAAGTTTCTTGAAATACCTCTAGATCAACCTAAGTCAAGGGACAGGACCCTGTTGCCTTGAGCCTTGCCGATTAAACTGACATTTCACATCCGTTTCCCCCAGGTTAGGCTAGCTAGTTCTCCTGGCAAGGTTGAAATATCAAAATCCTTCCTACTTTAAAAAAAATCAACACTTCTGAGCCTATCATTTTTGAGTTAATTACTGAGATCATTCTCACAGCAAGTTCATTACACCTTGTTCACTTATTGTAGTTCGTTGAGCAATTTCTATATTGGATGAGAGAAGGAGCAGACTTGTTCAAGTCACAGAATCCATTTACACTTAAAAAACAGGAGCTTGTCAGTGGAGGGTGTACTTGCTCACACCTTTCTTTTCGATTCCTGTTGCATAAGGGAATAAGGGACAAGGTAAGTCATTTTGGAACAAACCTGTGAGGCAACTGTCTTTGAGGCAAAGTGTCTGTATCCAGGCAAGAACATGTGCATGTTCAAGTGCTTGCCCTGTACTTCATTCTCTGAAGTTTACTGAGAAAGACCTGACAGCAGTTGAACACCTTTGGTTGTTGTCTGCTACCTTGTCTCTGTCTCTCTCTGTGTTCGCATGATAGGCACCACTGCATGCCATGCACCAGGCCTCCTTTCTTGTGAGGCTGTCCCTCATGACATCTATGGAGTGCATAATTGAAGACTAAGTAAAAGGATTCCCTTAAGATCTGAATACCTTTGGTTGTTGTCGTACATCGTCTCTGGCTCTCTCTGTGTTAAATGCAGTCTGCTCAGGTCATGGTGTTGACAGCTTCTAGTATTTTCACTAGATCCAAAGCAGTGTCAAACCTGTTTTTACATTTAAATGTTTTCACTTGGTTTTACATTTTAATGTTAACAATATAAGAAACAATACACATTATAAACATTAGGTAGCTACATATTTGTACTTCTTGTATAAACTAAGAAAATAATAGAACACTAATTTAGTTGTGTGACATATTGACACCTGAGCAAGACATGAGTGAGGGATAAAAAGGCAGGATATTAGTCACACAAAGCACTGCCAAAAAGTTTTAAAAACACAGATGTGGGGAAGCTCATGAAGACAGGCTCAGCTTTAGTCCACAGTATGCTAAATGGGAAACACTGGAGGATGGTACGTGAGGGGTTTAAATAGGGAGAGAGTTAATTAGTAGCAGGTCATCGTGATGGTTGATAAGTGTGTGATTGTGAACTGAGCAGTGGTCGTGGTAGGTGATTTGTGCGGATATGTGTGTACGTGTCTGTGTGTGCGTTCCTGGTTGGGTGCGGACCAGAACCTGACAACTTGTTTCCACTTGATATCAGAATTAGTTGAAGAGAATAGCTGGTCCTGTCCTTTATTGCAACTTAAATATAAACATGCTTTTGAGGGACCCTCTGGAGAATGCCTGAGGGGTACACAAGAGTTTAATTCTTATAAACTTTTTCAAGGGCAATTATGTAAACAACCCTCCTTTTTTTTCCATATTGTTCTTTGAAGTTTCCACCATTATGCTCAAATTACACATGACATTATAAAAGCTAGTCACCTATGAACCTGCGGGCTTATATAGAAGGGAAAATAAACTATGGACTATTCGTGCTCTGCATTCTTGCGTATTTATTTATACTAGGTGGTACATAACGCAGCCTAAAAAACATGGGATAAAAATCCCCATTTAACACAATTCAGGTTCTGTCTAAATGCATGGCTAGCTAGCTAGTTATTTTATAATCCCATTTAGAACATATATCGTCGCGAATGTCCTGAACAAAATGCGCTGTACCTAATCCCCAAAAATGACATATCTGTCACTGAATAAAAACTTGTATGCTTCAACAGTATACAGTGGTAGAAATGGCGATCACCTTTAAAAGGATTTCTTACTGTAGGCCTATTATAAACAACATGGAGGAAATTAAAATAAAAATACTTGAGTCAGGTGTCTGTTGAATTTCGAGCAATATATATATATAGAAGTTGGAAATTGGTTGTGTAAAAATGAATTGTGATTGTTAAGTCACACAGATGTAAGTGGACATCGAGGGAAAAAATAGTGTGGGTGCCAAGTATGGTGATTGTATCTTAAAGGCTGTAGGAAATGTTACATTCAGAATGTTTCTGAGACAAAAAAAATAACATATAATTACTATCCATGGTATAATTGACTGTGTTGCAGACAACATAGGCAAGGATTAGACTGAAAAATGTCAGAGTATTTTTAATGCTGTTTATTGCTGTCGTCAGAGGTTATGCAGCCATATCCTCCCTAGCAAGTACGGCGTCTAATACCTGCAGACACAAATACCGTGTTGAGCAATATTTAATTACATCTACTTGAAATGCATATTTAATTGCATTGTTAGTATTTATGGAAAACAAGTGTTAGGATTGCTCTGCTGCATTGCAGACTTTCTCACTCTAACAACTGTGGATTCCATCTCCTCAATCAGTTGGCCCATATCATGTTCACAGGTATCATACTGCATCTTTATGAAATAATTCAATTTCACCTCCAACTATGAAGAGAAACAGTGTTAAGCAATATTTAATTACATCTACTTGAAATGCATAGTTCATAGCATTGTGAGAATTTATGGAAAACAAGCGTTAGGATTGCTCTGCTCCACTGCAGACTTTCTCACTTTAGCAAACACGGCTTCCAGGTCCTCAATGCATTTATCTCTCTCAATGACATTCATATCTTTAGGTTCCACCTGTAGATATGAGTAGAAATATTGTTGAACAGTATTTAAATACATTTAATTGAAATATGACTTTAATTACATTTTGATACATTTGGAATTTATAATTTGAATTGGACTGGAAAGGAAACAAATACAATTTTTATCGCATAGCCGTTATCACACAGCCTGCAGGCCTAATGATGTAAAAATGTGCCCCCAAACATCAAATGTTCAACAGAAATAACAGGACCTGACACACTAAGGTACCGTAGACCCATTCAAATTGTGCTATTGGAATAATAAATTCCAATGCATTCAGTCATTTTAGCTAGTGTTGATTTTGATTCTTGCCACAATTATACTAATAATCAGTGTTACAACTCAGCATGCAAAGTCACCGAACAGTCGACTGTTAATTCTATAGTAAGGAGAATGTAAAACAAACAAACAAAAAACCCACCAACAGTATTTTTTTTTCCTGTAACTGACAAAGATTGCATATGCTAAATGTATGTGTCCTAAATATATTCTAAATACATTTACATTAGTGTTTTTAATTAATTTCTCGAACATTTGTTGAAATGCATTTGTAATTTATATTCAGAGACATTTCAGTGTACTTAAGTACAAGCATTCAATTAGCATCACTGTTCACCATAGCTGTTTTTCCATTTTTTGTGGCTTTTGTCCATTGCCACAGTATGGCTTTAAATCATTCGTTTTGGTTCTACTTTACTTACTATGGCTGATTGAGTTCTCTGAGTAGTGAAGTCCTTCTTCATTAAACGCTTTGTTCTAGTATCTGTTTAAAAAGTAACAGAAAATGTCTTATTAGCGTTGTATAGATACTTAGAACACTTCGACGTAGATCTCTCTCTCTCAGACAAACACACACACACACACAGTTCATCCAAGAAGTCATCCTCTATTCTGGCAGGGATCTGGGCTCGTGTTTTTTCCGTTTTTCTTTTTCCCATATTTACCAAATATCCCGTGCTTTTCCTTTTCATATTTCTCAGAAGGAACATGTTCCTTGCGTCTTGGATTGCAATTGTAACTACCGCACTGACCCATAATAAATTTAGTGTACCCGTTATCTGTGATCTGTAGTCTAAAAATGGGTCACAGAAATTGTTCATTTGAAAAATCTGTTCTTTGACTACATCATAATCGCTTAATTGATGCGGCTGCATTATGACATCACACGCCACCCACTGAAATAAAAGCTGAGGATGTCATTGCAAAGGTAGGAGGAGCCAGAGTAGAATATTACAGAATATTACATTGCTTGAATAGTGGCTCTGTCTGCCCTGGGGGTATTATTGAAACCCAAAGGCTGAAAGGATGGGGAGAGAGAGAGAGAGAGGGAGCGAGCGAGCATGTGTGAACATATTCTTGTCACGGTACGCCCCCCCCAAACGTCTCCCCGTGTGTGTTTGCTTGTGTGTGTGTGTGTGTGTTCATCCGTGTGGCCATGCTCCCTTGTGTTTCACGGCTGCCCTTCATTGTGTTGTTATTGTTTCCGTATATAAGTCCTTTGTGTCAACGTTAACGTTGTCAGTGTTTGATCCCACGATAGCCTTAGTGCTACGTTGTCTTCCATGTCTCTAAATAAACATCGTTGTACGCATCATTGCTCCTCTTTTGTATCCTGCCAAGCCTCCCTGCGTTACAATTATGATAAAATTTGATAAAATACTAGATCATAGTTTGCAGTCTGAAGTACTTTTGACCTGCTGAGAGTTAGCCTGATTTGACTTAGCCTGTTCCTAACCTTTGTTTAGTATGTTGCATAAAAGCTCATGGAAATATTTCAGATGTAACATACATGTAACTGACCTAGTAGAGCAAAATTACAGAATTGTAAGGAGGAAGTGACGTTCTTGGGGCATATCATTAAAGGGGGAAATACACACAAGCTGTCTCAAAACCGAGCACAAGCCATAATTTCGCTACCTAAACCATAGTGGCATACTCCCCTCTTACTGTTTTAGTCCCACACGCATTACACCGAATACTGCAGGACCAAAGAGTGTCACACTTATCAGCCCAGTGGTAGCTGAGATACCACACCACCCTCTTAGATATGCCTAATATAACTGTCAAAAGGTGTATAACACTGAACCCAGCTACACTCCTTCCTACGGAGGAGGATGGAGATCCACAAGACTGCACAGCAGTCTTAGCTGAAGTATATATACCGCGGGTTGATCTCTTTGAAGAAGCCATAAGTAACCCAGACCTATGCCTCTATGTGGATGGGTCAGCATGCAGGGACGACACAGGGGTCAATAGGGAAGCATACGCGGTAGTAACAGATCATGAAATACTTAAAACAGAAGTATTACCATCCTCCTATTCAGCGCAGGCTGCTGAACTAGTAGCACTGACGGAAGCATGCAAACTAGCTGCAGACAAAACTGTTAATGATTTTGGAGCCATATGGAAACATAGGCAATTCCTGACAAGCTCGGGTAAATATATTAGACATCACCATCTTGCTAGAAGCCATTTCGCTGCCAAAGACAATTGCAGTTGTTAAGTGTGCAGCTCACAGGACTACAGAAGACCAAATCAGCAAGGGGAATACTTTTGCAGATAGAGTAGCAAAGGCAGCTGCAACTAAAACCGCTGTGCAAGCAATACAGGAAACCGCTGCTACCCCGCAGGCCACATTACGGGAAATTCAGTCAGGGGCTACCGCCACTGAAGGCACCAGGTGGAGACAACTAGAACCTCCTGTTAACAACCCACGCTGCTGTCAAAATAGAAGGACGAGGAACCTGGGTACATCACACACACCGTAAGAAGGCTCCGACACCAGCCCCAACTCCAAGCAGCAGCACCCAAACAGACTAGGTCGGAACTGTGTTGAGTAGGGTGTTAAAGGCAAGGCCTACCCTTTCGACACTCGGAACCGTCAAGAGACGGTAGAGAAAATCAGACACAGCTAACACAGTCAGAACATAGACTGAATATTAATATGGATGAAGAATCCCATGACTTATGAGAAGACTTGTTACCATTTCAGGGTCCCAACGCCACTGAAGCAGAATGATTAGCAGCTAAATGCCAACAAAATACAGCGTGTATGTCAGCCATTGTGCATGCCCAACATATCGAACAAGAGTACCTGGTGTGCCAGCACACCAGTGTTCCAAGGACTGTGATCCCTCTGAAAAACGCAGACGTAGGAGAAGTGAATATGACAATCTCTATGTGCCAGGTTATTAACCAGACCTCAAACTGTCCCAGTCCCACTAACCCCGCACCACCGAAAATGATGCTGCATGTGGCAGCTAGTAAGGGTGAGATATTTGTATAGCAGATGAAGCAGCAGGTGCCGGAAGTCTGGTCCAGATGCATCGATTATGTGCAGGTGCACAGCAATGGCACTTGCAGTGACTCCAATAGCAGTTCCCTGTGGAATTGCTCCATGACAACCCTGCAGGGGTATTGGAATGTAATGTGGGTCGGTGGTTCGGTGGCCTATGGTGAATTGCCACAGAACTGGACTGGTTGTTGTTATCCAGCTGTAGTGCGCCCAAGGACGCAGGTGTATACACTTCCCCATGCCAAGCAGCACAGGGTGAGGAGAGACATAACCAGCACAGACTATTGTGGTAGAATTCTGAGGGACCCATGGACCACTCCGGGTGAAACCATTGGTTGGTCCCTTTTCCTGGGCGGTGGCACAGTAGCAACCCTGCAAAAGATCAATGGCTTAGCTTATCAGTTACTGCAAGTAGTTAATGACACCTTAGCAGCAATAGGTGCCTTAAAGATAGAACAACAAGTGATAAGGGCAGCAGTGCTTCAACATAGAATGGTATTAAATCTCCTAACCATGAAGGAAGGAGGAGTGTGCAAAATGATTAACACTTCCTGCTGTTTTTACATTCCAGATCTCAGTGCTAATATTACTGATTATATGAATCATATGTGATCTGCCTTCACTCCGCAGCCTACAGTTCCAGTAGCGGCTGTAGCGTTGCCCATTCTGCTACTCATTCTTCTTCTTTTTCTTCTTCTTCTGTGTTTACCTCCTTTTTTGTCATTGCGTGTCAGACGTCTTTCTAGTGTGTTCACCATGCCAGCGCTCAGCGGCCATGCCAATGACCAACCGCAGCTCAGTGAAGACATTCTGCTCCCCAAGATGGGCGGTGCTGGTGATCCACATGAAGACATCGTAGTGCTATTTGCTGAATAAATGTGTGATAATGTGTGATATAGAATAAAGGGGGCAAATGTTGTGGAAATTTACCTTACTTCATTTTGTGGAAATGTACTTTGCTTTATTTTACTTTGCTTTATGTTTCTATAGTCACAGCATAACAGTCTGCAGATAAGCATGTGAGTCAGGTACACCAGCTGCTCACATACCGTTCTAACCATAGTGATAGAAGAAGCCTTCAGCGCTCAGGCTGACCAAAACATGAATTAGCTGATACTCTGTAGGAGTCGTTTTTCTTTTTTTTCTCTTTCTTCTGTTCTCTGTATAAGGGGAGGGGGACCGTACTGCGCGTCAGTCCTCTTACTCTGTTATACAGGGGACAGAACTCAATAAAATTTTACTCTTTACTACTCAATGCATAAAGCTGTCTGTGTTTGATGTGCTCTCATTTTCCCACCACATCCATTTATCAGTACTTCTGAATAACCAAAATGGCTTAAAACAGCTGAGGGGATGTTTGAAACTGAGTAATAAGATGTTCAGCAATTTATATATGATAATACAAGGCAGTAAATTAAATTGGGCTGAACTGGACAATAGTACCTGGCATGAAAAGTATGTCGTAGAGAGAGTAACAAAAAACTCAACCTCTCACCTCGCGCTCTGAGATGTCTCCGTCACTGTCTGTAGTGTCCTCTAGGATACTGCTGCCCTCACTAAAGTGTGTCACCCTGACCGGGTCAAACATCTCTTGAACATAATAACTACACAATGGAAAATCAGCTTCAAGTGCTGCACTGAGCAAGAGTGCACTGTAAATGGCCAGATATAAATGGCAATGTCAGTAGTAAATTTATATATGCAGTCATGGAACAGGACCTAGCTGTAGAGCACAGCTTTAAGGTGCATATTATGATGTGCTCTTAGCAATCATCCTCCTGGCTGTGTCTTGCTCTTTTGGCCAAATGTTTCTCTTCCAAAGCAGACAGACCAGACTTGCTGCATATTACTCCGTGCACTATAAATAAACCACATGTATAATGCCTTGTAAACAATGGAACAAGGGAAATTTGAATTGTGACTACTCTGTTAAAGGGGCGGATAAGGCAACCCACCCAAACCCCCCCGAAAGCTGTTCTGTTATCCCTAATTGCTATGCAATAGTCCTGTGATTAACTCAAAGGCTGGAGAAGTTTCACCTTTCTCTACTTGAATCCTGAAGGCTGTTCGGTTCTGTCACCCACAATCCATCCTGTGTAATTAAACATTCACATCATAACTCGACCCCGTGCAATAGGGCAAACTCACTCGGATGGGGGAAAGGATCACAGACTACCTGTACTGCTGCCGCAACTGCGGCCATTCCAACAACATCCACATACATTCCAGCAACATCCTATTATAGGACACAGTGGGCTTAAGTACACCCATTTAATAGCATGTTGGACCTTCTTTGGCCTCCAGAACTGCAGCAATTCTTTCTGGCATAGTTTCCACTATTTGCTGAAAATACTCTGCAGGAATCTTGGTCCAATCTTCATAGGATATTTTCTCTCAAATTACATGGAGGGACTGACATGTTCTAAACTGCCTGTTATACTCTTACAGCCGCTTTGAAATACAAAGAAAAATACAAAGAAAATACAAAGAAAATACAAAGAAAAGCCCTGACTCTTGCAAACTTCATTTTTTTGTAGGACAAAGAGAAAGATAAATAACTCTCTTTATGGCCTTTTTCCACTCATGCATACTAAGTCCAGTATGCATCCAAACATTGTCAGAATAGTAGGAGTGCAGACTTTGAAAAATGGTCGTGTCAGGCAAGCTATGCAGCTTTGTCCTTGGTTGTCTAGTCGTTAGGATTTGGCGCTCTCACTGCCGCGGCCCGGGTTGGATTCCTGGTCAGGGAAAAACCTCTTCTTTGGCTCATATAAAATGACAGATTCTGCATTAAAACATAAAGTTTGTGGGAGTCGGAGTTGAACCGACAGCCTAAGGATGACAGTTTTAACTTCTACTCTACCAACCGAGCTATTGAAAGTGACGTGCAAGTAATCCCACATGTCCAAACACCAGTATGTTGGCAAGTAACACAGCCAGTTTTGGATGTTTCAATTGTTAAGTTCATTTGACACAAAGAAGAAAGATTGCATTGTATAAGTTGTTCAGCTACAAACAGATATATCTTTTGATGACATTTGGAATCATACTGGACTTTGTGTACATGATTGGAGAAAGGCCATAAATGGTTAGAATAACATTCAGTGCTTTTGGAGAAAAGTTTCGAGAGTTTTGTCATGTAGTGAGAGAAATGAGTGGCTGAAATATCAGGCATTAAAAGTTCATTTTGCACTCACGGAAAGAAAATTGCTTTCATGTGGACCGCATTGAGATATCGATCTGCCTGTGGAACATAACACCTCTAAAGAGGCTAGATTTGTGCTCTCAAGCTGCGATGGTGGTTTTCTCATGGCTTCTAAAAGAAGAGGCTGTGGTCAGGGTGGAGTGAGTCTTTGATAACCAAGATTGTTGTTGTTTTGGCCTTCGAATAGACAATGGCATTACCCAGTGTCAGGTCTTTCTCAGTAAACTGCAGAGAATGATATAGAGGGCAAGAAATGATCAAGCACAGTTTTATTGGGTGTGTATCTGTAAAAAACACTACAGCTCTCTGATACATTTTTGGTTCAAGATTTAATCATCATGCAAATGATTGTGATTAATGCTTTGTCTGTTTAATTCAAATATTATACTATAAACCTAATATTTTAATAGGGTTGGCAACTTTCTAGTTCCGATTACTACATGTGTGTGAAGTACAGGTGCTGTAGCTATACGGTATACAATTGTCCACAGTAGCCTAATTATAATATATACAACCAAAAATCCATCTAAAATAAACACCAGAAACCTGGACTAAGGGTAATGTACATAAGTACATTAAATCTAGGTAGGACTGCTCAATAGCTAGGATAACAGCAGAACAATTGTCCCGCCGTATAAGCAAAATGAGAGCCTGCTAAGGCCGCCAAGAGGGTGCCAAAGACCATGTATTTATTTCTATTTGTTTTTTACCTATGTTATGTCAGTGGCAGCTCAGATTTCTGCATAGGGCCCCAAACAGGCTTGGGCCAGCCCTGGTATCACAGTGTCGTGCACTGGAAAACCATCAAGCCTGTTGACTATGCTACCAGTGTTGTTGATGTAACTGTGCAAATAAACTGCAAACACAATTACTTTTAGAAGTATCATCCAGTTTGTTTTCACAATTGCCAAAATGTAATGAATCACAGCCAGTGTTCTAAAACAGAGCTGGAATGTATTCCTGGTTGATGTGCCCTGTTTCTAGTTCCAAAAAAAAAAAAAAAAAAAAAAAAATTGGTGGATGAATTTTCAATGAAAGTGCTTCACTCAGCAGCCATTAATGATTCTTATATCCAGTATGAATAAATTGAAATTCCTATCCTTGTATCAGGTGCAGCAATTATGTGTAACAATTGTGAAGCAAAAAAGCAATAGCAAAATTTTAATATAACTATATAGGTAATATAGAACATGATCTAATGATATTAATTAGGCTATGCAAATAACACAACTACTTCGGTAGCAGATCATTCATGCCTGTTGAATAGGCAGTTTTCTGCTTTGCAGATACTTGAAATCTTTTACTAATCTTTCCCCAAATCCAGTAGGAGCTGCCTTTTACATTAACATGCCAGGATACACGCTGACTGGATGTTTAATCTTTCTAATGGGTAAGCTATATTCTTATAGTCAAGAAAGATATTTTTTAATTATTAATCAGTTAAAAGGATTTCTTACTGTAGGCCTATTATAAACAACATGGAGGAAATTAAAATAAAAATACTTGAGTTAGACAGTGGACACAGGTTGCTCATAAATCAAGTAAATGAAACTGGATGGACTGCTTAATTATGTAACAACACAACATTTATGGCGACGAAGATGTTTCACACATATACATTCTTACGTGCTGCTGACCTCGATATCCATATTTCACATTGATACTGTAACACTATAGATGAACCTAAACTTCACATTCTCGTCACGTTGATAAGCTTTTTGAAAGTTTGATCATGATCAAAGATCATGATCTTTGTTTTCTAAGTGTGTTTCCAAATTGCCTTTGACTGCTGTATGCCTAATTGCGGCATTTAGCACCTCATTTCGTCTCTAATTTTTGACATGTACTCTTGACATAAGTCTTGCATAAGTGACGTTACGACAAAGAAGACGAGCTTCCACCAGCTCATGGGAGCACTACACATCCCCAACATTAAGTAACAAAATCCCAGAGACCTTCTGCCTGTACTGGCCAGACTTCAGATCAGAAGGTGAGAGAATACAGTCATGTGTTGTGTGGCTCAGATTGTTCACACAGTTAGTAACAGTCCAAACACTTTAATTATACTGTACAGCATGAGACCTGGAAATGTGTGTATGTGTGTCTTCTCCCCAGGCTGAGCTCCAGCTTTGTAATGTCCATCATCAGAGAGATCTATCAGACTGGCTCTGCTCACTGTGTGTCCAGCTTGTTGAGTTCAGCAGAGAACTGCATCAACCTGAACAGCAGAGAGCTGGACTCTGTCCACTGTGCTGCCCTGCGCTTCATCCTCCAGCACTGCACAGCAGTCTCTCTCAGCCTGCTTTTCACCTCCATACCAAAGGCGGAGTTGGAGAACATTGAGCCACTGCTCTAACATGTCTCCCGTCTCAGGCTTGAACTTTTCTCACAATCAGAATTTTAACACAGAACTGGTCTGTTTAGGGAGTGTTATATAAACGTTTATGTACGTTTATGTGTTTTTCACGAGTTTCCTCAAAAGTCATTTTGTGCCAGCATCATTTAGGTTTTATTGAGACTCCTGTCAGGTAATCAGCAATATCCATGGATATTTACCTAGAATAAAATGACTTTCTGGAGGAAATTGGTAAATTTAAGTGAAATATTTATATTAATCCAAAATTAACTGCCCAGTAAGCCAATGACTCAACACCACACAAACTAGGGAAACATTCTGGAAAAGGGAAAATAATTTTATCATTTGAAACAAAATGTGTGTAAATAGCATTAATGTTAGTAGTTATGTGAGTGTGTTAGTGTTTTGTGACTCTACATGTTGGTGAATGTTGAGAGTGTTCAGCTGCAATAAAGCCATGCTGCTCCAGTTCCTGTCTCTTCTCTGTGTGGGGACTGATATGGCCTGTAGGTCACTGGCGCTGTTTCTGGAACATTCTGAAGGGCTGTCAGAACTGGACCTTAGCCACTGTCAGCTCACTAACCACTGCCTGCAGATGCTGTTCGCACACCAGCACAAAGCCCACATCCTGGAGTGAGTGGACAAGCGGGAGGAGGAATGTGTAGAGAGTCTTGATTGTTGAGTGCACAGTGAACACTAACATAGATATAACACATTTTACTCTTTTTCTCACAATTTAACACAAAATCTGGCATGTGACTGAACATAGAAGCTGTGTGTGTTCATTGTAAAGCATTGTATGTTCCTTGAAAGGCTCTATATAAATGTAACTTTGCTCATTCAGTCATATCCTGTGTTCCTTCAAGGACTTATTTTTTTCAAAAGCAAACAGCAAAAAGCTTGATTTTCTTGGTGATTTTATTTGGAAATGACGACCTCTCTCACTGGCTGCCTGGTTCACTGATCACTTCCTGTACTTGGCAAGATGGACCTCTGTGGTCTACAAAATATCCAGACTGCTTGTAGAAACACATGTTCTCATTAAAAAGAGAAATAAGGCATAACAGACTCTTTATGATTTACAGTTTCATGCCTGATAGATAACAAGTCATGTGTACAGGAACTGAAAGAAATGATATTTTGTTTAAAATGTCAGAATGCATAATTATCTGGCCATTAATGACTCAGGTCCACTGACACAAATATACTATTTATTTCTTTGCTTATTCATTCATTTGCTAATTCAGTCATTCGTTTATTCATTCATTCGTTCATTAATTTAATTCATTGATATATAAATCTACAGGTGTTTGTACTACTACGCGGTGATTTAGTAGAGGGAGGTGTGTTTGGGAATCCTGAACAATGTGGTAATTATAATCCATCTAATTTCAGCCTCAGTCACAATGACATCACTGATGTGTCAGCAAAGAGGATCTACGATACTTTCTCCACCAACAACAATATTCACACTGTGAGGTAACTGTGTGTGTGTGTGTTTAGGCATGTAAAATAAGGCTGTATTTATTTGAGTTTAAAATTTCAAATTTAAAAGCCTATTTTGATTTTATAGGCTCTTCAACAACAGAATTACAGGCATACAAATCTTCCTCTCAGACAAGTGCTTTGAAGTCTGGTGATGTTGATGTGTTGTTGGCACTGTAATGATGAGATTTGATTTTTCTAGATTATTGGGACTATCCAAATTATATTTTTGTTTTAAGTGAAAAAATGTAATGATTAAAAAACAAATTTTAGTTATCTTATACATTTTAAGATTACATATAAAAATCAAATACTCAAAATTTATTTATAAAGTACTTTTTAAAATTGTATTTTATTTTATTTTATTTTATTTACAACAGGTGCTATTACAAAGCAGCTTTTCAAATGTCCAAGTCCAAGCCCCCAGTAAGCAAGCCAAGGGTGACAGTGGCAAGGAAAAGCTCCCTAGAGCATGAGGAAGAAACGTCAAGAGGAACCAAGACTCAAAGGGGCCCCATCCTCCTCTGGCTGTTTAAAGAGAGACCTAAATTAAAAAATGAAATAAGCATTTAATGTTTAGACCAACTTTCTGGAGGTTCTAGTCTTGTCCCAATAGTGTGCATGTGTCTGAGACCCAAGTCGCAAGAGAACGTCCATTAAGGGCAACAGAGAGTAGTTGGTTGGGGTGGAGGTGGTGTGGGCTACAACAGGGGACATCAGGGGATGATGTGAGTAGCCAATCTTAGACAAGATGAGGCTGAGTAACATCACGACATCACGGGTAGGTGTACCTCAGCAGAGTCCACTATCAGTCCAGTGTATTAGTGCAATGATGTTTGATTCCTACTCGAAGAACATGTGATATTTCCAACATTCACTTTAGGTATCAATGAAGTTGTGACATCAAGCAAAGGAGGACAGTGAGACATGAGTAGACAAGCACAAGTTGGACTTATTAGGGACAATGAAACAAAACCTGAAGACAAGAAAACAGAAATGAAAGCCTGAGTGAGCTGAACTGAACTGAATCAAACTCCTACCGGTATATGGACCTAGCTCTATAATATAGTTGAAACTGTAAGTTGCTATAGATAAGCGTGTCTGCCGGATGTCTGCTCACATTAAGCAGTGCAGTTGTGCAGTGTGAACATGACATCTGTCTTTTACAGCAAAATCTAATTATTTTATTATTCTTTAAATGTCTTTAAATGTCTTCATGGTCTAGCAACTCATAATGGCATTAGCACTTGAAAGCAAAAAAAAAAACCAAAAAAAAAAACCCAACAGCAAAACAAAAACATCTCAAAACACACTTATTGCATTGAGTTCTGTTTAGATGACTTTTGATTTTATATTAACACATCTACTGTTATCTATTTACCTTTTCCTTTTATCATTATATATGTCATTTTATTTTTTATCCTTTGGGCAATTAGTCTCTTCTCAATGCGTTTTATTTTTTGTGTGCAGAGAGAAGGGGTAAGAAGATGCATATACAGAGGTCTGGACTAGCTGTGCTGTCAAAGGTTAGGGGAAATGAAATAAATAAATGTTCCAAAATGTTTTTTTAAATAGTTTAGTATCCAACATTTTAAATTCTAACATTTATGGTTACCCCCAGCAGTGATCAGTGGTGGCTCAGTGGTTAAGATACTTGACATGTAGTCAGAAGCTTACCAGTTCCAGCCCTACTGCTGCCAAGTTGCCACTGTTGGTTCTCTGAGCAAGGCCCTTAACCCTCAAGACAACAATTCGCTCAGACAACAATGGCCACAAGAGGGAGACAAAGAGCTTCTCTAGTAATCAATGAAAACAGGAATACCCTGTAACTGTATGCTATACTATTCTTTTATTTTATATTTTTCCTTGATGTCCACTTACAATGTTTGCATGGCTTTATGTTCCAAAAATAATCATAATCTATTTCACACAAATATTTTCCAACCTGTTTATCTTGTAGAATTAAATAGGACATGTATTACATTAGGAATAAAGAATTCTGCGCTGCATACACTTAGACATCGGTAATATAACTTGCAGTTATATAACTTCTAGTGAAAATCCTTGAAGCAGTCAACAGTGAGCTCCATTTAACCCTCTGAAGTTAAACAAAGAATTGCAGCTAAATGTGTGAACATTATCACATGTGTCAGTTCATAACAAGTTAAGCTTCATAATAGGTCACGAAGTCAAGAAAATTCATACCTAAGCATTACTTTGTTTGATATGTTTATGGATGTATTTGGGTATAACCAGGTCATTTGCCTGTTTTTATGTATTGATCTTTATTGCTCCAAAAAACTACTCACGTCTTCCAATGTTCTTGATCCCCACTTCTAAGAAATAGTAAATGGACTAATCGTAGTTGTGGATAAGTATAAGACTAAACAGCTGTGAACTAATTCCACACGAGGGGAGTCATCACTGGAAAGGTGTCCTGGTGCGAGGCGTGCAGTGGTCCCTGTCCTGCGAACACAGAGAGACACAGAGGTGAGATACCAGTTAAAAAGGTTTGAGAAAGTACATCCTCCACTGACAAGATTCTGTTGTTTAAATGTAAATGGAACAGGTCTGCTCCTTCTCTCAGCCAATATAGAAACAGCAAACTGCACTACAACAAGTACACAAGGTGTAATGAACTTGCTATGAGAATGATCTCAGTAAGTAACTCAGAAAGGAAAGGAGCTTCTCCTTCCTGTTTTCTTTGTTCTCTTCTTGTTAGTGTTTGTATTTGCTCTTTCAAAACACTCCTGCACTCATTCCTCACACTAAAACATGAACCTGGTGTTGTTTACACAGTGACTTGGTGTGAGGCATCTGATCCATGATTTCCCCCTGGGGTCACAGGTCTCGTTTGTCGCCCTTTTTTTTCTCCTTAAGACAAAAACAAATTAAAATAAGAGCAGAAAAACTGAGCAGAAATAAACAACTATTAAAATTCTAGATGCACTGTGGAATGTTCAGAGAAAAACAAGACACTCCAGTCTCTATTGTATTTAATATGTGGTATTTAACTGTCAATATGGGGACATTACGACAAGGGAGTGGGCTCAGCTGACCTGTCTATGATTTTATTATTATTTTTTTTTTAATCCTAGTCTTTGATTAAGTTAAGGCATTTTTCTTTCAAAGAAAAGAAAAGGAATGGAACATGTGAAACACAAACAGAAAAATAGGTATGCATTTATCTAATAAACTGATGACTACGATTAGGTGAGACAAGTTTTAGGATATAATAATAAGTGTATAATTTCCATCACACTTTTCACCTGAGTCTCCTGTGTTTCTGAATAAAAGAAAGTAATATAACACACGCAGTTATACAATTTCCGAAAGGCATATTATTTAGAAATAAAGAAGAACTTGGTTATTATTTGGTTATTAGGACACATGAGGAAAGAATTTCAGTTGCATTCATTTAGCCAAAGACATCCATGACTGAAACAAGCTTCCTGTCACCACTGACCACCCTCCTAGCGTTCATGTCTCCACGGTTTCCCTGTCTAGTGTCTTTATTTTGATTTACTCCCTTGTTGTGGTTCCATTCCTTCGTTTCGTTTTCTGCACCCCTCATAATTTGCACTTGTGTCTGGTTTAATGCTCATTTGACCATGTTTTTAAGCCCTGTTTTAGTTTAGTCTTGTTGCTATTTATTGTAAGTCCAGCTGCTGTTTGTTAATCGAGGCTTCCGTGCATGTGAATATAAGCCTGAATGTTTATCCTCGCCCCAATGTTATAGCCTGCATCCCTGGTTTGTCTTCGTGCACTTTTCTTTACTTTAGTTTATCATGAATTCTCGGACTCTCCATGTTAATAATTTGACCCTGGACTTTGGATTTGCCCCTAATAAATCTCACTCTTTTCCACACACTGCTCATCGTTACACTTCCCCAACCTACTATATTTACATTAAAACTCCGTCAACAGCAGTCTTTAGCGTTGAGGGTTTTTTTAATCTGTGTAAAATTACATAATTTCTGCTGTTTCAGAAGTGAAGGATTTGCGTGCTCTAAATTTTCATAATTCTCGTATTGCATAAGACATTTATTTCCATTATATGTTTTAGCATTCAGGTGGTCATTTTTCTTTTCAACAGTTATTGGCGTGATCCAATAGATCCAAAGTCAAACGAGTACGCACATCATGTGTTGAACCCATCCATAGTATTTTTCTGCTTATCTAATATGCCAATATTTTCTCGTAACCATCCCACCAAGTACGAAAAACACCCAAACCTAAATGCTTAGTAACTAAAGTAAAGCTTGTGTCAGTGTCTTAATTTATATTCTGCATTAGTTCATCAAATGGTTATTTATTGAGAGTGAGTCTGTATTTTGTATTTGAAAAAAAATAAAACTGTCAGCATTAAGCAGGTTTGTTGTCAGGTTTGAAGGCTGTGGTTGTGCTATTTTTCTGGCCTTTCTGGTCAACTAATTTCTGTACCCAGTCATTCCATCAAGGGAGGTGTGTTGCTATTGAAATGTCTAACTTCCTTCATCTAGGGAATTCATGACATACATTAGAATTACATTTATTATAGCTGCAGGTGGCAAGTAAAGGGTCCAATCATTTTATCACATCTGCACAACTTGGTTGCTGATGACATCCCATATAAAGTTCACCAGCCTTTGTGGTTGGTTTTGAGGTTTTGTTTCCAGGAATGTTGTATTTTGAAACCAATCTCTCAATTTTCTCTGCTGAATTGCTTTATATAAATATTATTTTTCTGATTCGACATGACTAAGAAATATAGTTCCCCCAGAAGGTCAGTTCACCCCAAATGTACTTGCATTCACAGTATGTTCATATACACCATTGAAGTTTGGTGATAATCTAACACTCTATGGCTAAGTTTTAGCCTATTAATAAAAATCCTGCTCTTGGGGATTGATAGTTAAATACACATATTTTTGATCATTATTTACAAGAAGATCTGCATTTTTTACATTTAAAAGGTATCTCTAGATCAAAAGGTCACTGACTTGTTTGAAAGGTGCATTTGCCCAACTAATTTAGGTATCAAAAATCAGGCAAAAAAAAGGTTTACGAAACGTATTGAACTTTTTTTATGAAATAGTCACAAAGTATTGCACTGTATAAACTGCATTTCTCATGCACAATTGGTACACAATGGGATTGACTCATTTTTCTTTTTTTAAATACCTTTTCATATGTCAGAGGGGCTCTGTTGGCAAAAATGTCCTTTAATTGCCATGCTAGCTCAAAGTCCATAAATCAATACTCATGTCAAGTTTCATAAGAATTACTCAAAGAAGTCTTCATTTTTTTTCAGCTGTTTTGAATGAATCAGTACACCTTGGAAGGATTGATAGGTATGTAAGTGCCATATACCATACAAATATCAACATGTTTCAGTCTCATCAACATTTTGATACCAAATTTGGGAAGATTGGAGAAAGGTCCTACGACTAGTGTGTTACAGTTCATCAGCAACATAAAAAGTAGTAGGATATTTAAATTTAAAGTAATTTCTACAAGAATCAACGTTATAGAAGTCCACTGAAGCCAGTTCTATGATTAGCCCATTACCTGAAAAACATTAGCCAATGTTTGAGTCATCCTTAGGAATCCTTCAGCTTGCTTACAGAAGCAGTATGCAAAATTTCATCTTGATCACAAGAGCAGTCATTGAGAAACAGTTATTTGCATATTATAATGCCCCATATTGACAAAACTGCTACATTTGGTAGGCTACCTCAAAGTCAATACTGGTATAAGTCTTTTAAATTTCATGAAATCTGAACATGTCGTTCAGGAGTGACAGCTAGTTAAAGTTAAAGTTAAAGCCTGACCTTTGTACTACTAATTTGTACTACTAATATTAGACTGGAATAGGACAGCTGTATTTTTTATGTCAGGTTTTTTGTTTAAATAATTATTGAGATTCAGACTCTTGCAAATATTTTGACACCAATTTCACTCCGATTGTGTGAAAATCCTAGGACTGGTTTGAAATTAGCAAAAAAATAAAAAAACAAACAAACAAAAAAGTGACATCTAATGGGCAGAGCCTATCTGAATTCAGGAGAAGCCAAGGAAGAATTAAATAAAAAATAAATAATATTATTTCTATATTCACCTCCGTCTTTTCTTTTGAACATCTGCAAATGTTAAATATAGTTTTGTCTGCAGTTCATAAAGGAAAAAGCAAAAATACATTAGAGTCAGAACTTTTGTTTCTTTGTCACACAGTTTTATTATTTTTTTGAATTCTTGTATTGTCTTTTAGCACACATTGGCAAATGTGTCCATCCTCCTGTCGATTGTCCTTGGACTTGTCCTCGGCCTCACACAGGCAGGTGAAAAAGGCTGTCACGGAATTGAGGGCCACACCTTTGCCTCTTGTTGTGCTTGGACAGCAGCTGCTGGTGCACCTTCCTCTGTTCCTCCTGCTCCTCAAGTTTGGCCTCCTTATGAATCTGCTCAATGGTCTTGGGCCCGTGGTCAGCTCGCCGCGACACCCAGTTATTCTAGAAAAGCAAAATCAGCAGATGCATACTTTTGCATCACCATGCGCTGGAATGGCAAACACAAACACACAAACACAGGCAGAGTCTCTAACCAGTCGCAGGTCGATGACGTCCTGGAGCAGGAACCGAATGCGTGAGGAACCCCTCCTCTCCTTCACTGTCTTTTTTATATATTTAAAGTAATGATCCATTTTTGGCTGAGAGAGAGAGAGAGAGAGAGAGAGAGAGAGAGAGAGTGTAAGAGAAACGTCGACAAATTTCAGATATTCTTCACCTTTCGATTCGATCAGGTGTGCTCTCAGCTGAACTCATGTCACAAGACGTTTATGACTCTTA
>NW_027658639.1:0-27690 GCF_041902795.1 Electrophorus electricus | reverse complement strand
AACATTCACAACAGAATCACATCTATATAAATTACTACAGCAAACAATACAGCTTAAATATAGCTTTGTAATTTTTTTTTTTCCATTTAAACTTTTAAAAAATAAAAATAATCCTAATTCTGATGCATTAAAATACAATGAAAGCATCATTCCGGACCTTCATTACAACTCCCTTCGGCATTCTGTCCCCTGCTGGTCAGTAAACCTTGCAGATCAAAGTCCAAAGAAATCCAGTGCAATCTGGGCCAGGAATAAGATACTACTTTTTCCAGATGTTCTCTCCTTAATTTGAAGCTAATTCAAAACAAACAGATCAGTGCCTTTTCAGATTTTTCTCCTAAAAGTTAAGACTAAACATCACACAACGTAGTAGCCACTATGACTGTTGCATTCTGGTATGGTGAAATGTTTATGTTTCTATACATCACAGCTTTTTTTCTGCTCGCCCCCCCCCCCCCTTTTTTCACACACTCAGAGGAGCAGACAACTAAAGAGTCTTTCACAAACCTAAAACAGAACTGCTGAATACGAGATGCACATCATCGCCCTGTTATGCAAGGTCACCAGCCCTGTACACTTCCAACATACAGAATATGCCATTAGCATACCCTGTCACTTTACACACAGGCCTATTTGATATATAGAAATATCTGAATATGATGCCTAAACAAAACAGGTTGCTTAAAGAAACAGAACAATTACAACATTCGTTTACAGAGTGGGGTGAAATGGCACGGTCCAGGCCACGGAAATGAGCTGCGTAGTGCGACAGCCCGTCCGGATACATTCCTATTTGTGGAGCGCTGCCCAGCGATCAGGACGTACGGCCACTGGAAAAGGCTTCAGACAGGCCTTGGGCCGTGGTGCTGTTCTGGGGCCAGTTACCGAAGGCTCATCTGAGACATGAGACTGCAGCTTTCAGCCACGGAGGTGACCTTTACATACCGATGAAGAGACGATGGCACCATGACCCAGCCTACGTTCCGCTAAGCTGTGTCCTCCCAGGACTGCCGCGTTGGAAGAGAACATTGGGTAGGTGGACGCAAGCTATGCTGCGGGCGTCAGAGGGGGAAGAGCGCCACCTGGCCGAAGCCGCTGCCCACACCTGCGCCGAGCACTTAACGGCAGAAGCGAAGCCCGCGTGGGCCGCAGGTCATGGCGCAAGCCCAGACCTCTGACCTTTGTCTTCCACAGAGCAGGTTCTGTCAGTGACAGAGCAGGAGTTGGAACGTGCTGTGCTGTATGGACTTAACCATTGATCAGATTGTGTGAGAATCCATGAACGCAACGCCTGGCAGCTGGAACAGTGTGGAGGTGAAGTGTGCATGTGTGTGCGCGCAGCATGCGTGAGGCCACAGTAATGAAACTCACAGTCGCTCACAGTGCCGGGGGTGGGGGGTGGGTGTATACGCATCTTACTACAGCAGAGGTGCCTCCTAACGGGCAGTACAAGCTAAGGACACACACAAACACACCTACAACTTCAACTGCCTTTTAGATGCCAGCAAGAGTATAACAATGATCACACGCTGGGATTCTCCCAGTTGCCATTTGGGTGGCTGAGCACTGAGCGACAGGTGTTGACCTCGTCAGGTCTCCAGCGCAAGTAAAACGGTAAAAACGAACCAGATGGAAAAACTAGGAGAATTCAAAGAGAAGGGAGGCCCATCGTAACAGTAGAAGAGAGGGCCCTGCTGGTCCTGCGTCCCCCCGCCGTGCCCAGGCTCAGCTCTTGGCCCTGGGTTGTCCGCCCCCGTCCTCGGGGTCCCGCCGTCTCCCTGGGCCCCCTCCAGACAGCCTCTCCTCTTCTTCAGTGGCAGGCAGCAACAGGCCAGTGTTTGCAGGGGGCCCCCGCATGGTCCCACATCTCCTCATGTTCTCTACCAGCCTCTCCCTCTCTCCCCCTCCCTCCCACAGGCTCATCCGCACATGCACGGAACTGCCCTGCTCCCCGGGTCTTCAGCCAAGAAGATCTGATGAGCGCTTACGCAGGGACGCTCCAGGAGCCAGCAGAGAGTGGGGAGGCACACGCATCAGGACTTCAGGACGCGCGGCTAACGCCCTCGCACGGAGCAGGAGGGCAGAGAGGCCTTGCCTGTGAAGCACAGACAGCAGGTTCGGCTCCACCCACGTTGACGTAATGCATAGATGGGAATCGCGGTGAAGCAGACATGCGAGCGTCGTGGGCACACGAGTACTGCCAGGCTGAGCAAGGAAAAGACACGGGTGCGTGGGACCGGCAACGCTGTGTCATTTCAAAAAAGTTTAGCAGCTCCTGAAGCACAAGAGCTCTGTGCCTTATCCAAGTCCACTGTATACTCTGCTGTATCCAATCGGTGCGCTAACTGAGGCTGGGAAAACTAAAAGCATTTTACATTATTCATAAGTTCTACTGCAAAAAAACAAACAAACAAAAAACCTCCACAACAACAACAAAAAAACCCCAATAATAAATACAAAAGCAAAACAACAACACAGAAGACAAGAGCTGGGAAAACAGCAGCTCTCCCTGCAGTGGGAAAAGCACACAAGGGGCGACGTAACCGGCAACAAGTTGAGCAGCTCCCAAAGTGTTCTGTACGTACCAAGCCACCATGCTGCAGAGGCGGAGGAGATAAAGGGCTTTAGAACCACTGTGCAGAACCACTGCCCTGCGGTTGTTCATGAAATAAAGGACCACTTAGGAGCGCGTGTGTGTGTGTGTGTGTGTTTGGGTGGGGAGGTGGAGGTGTTGATGTTCACAGGAGAACAGTCCGAGTCGGTCGCTGAGTGGGAGCAGAGGCCGGCTGAGCGCGGCGCGAGACGGCGCTTGCGTGCGCAGGCGTGTGCCTCAGCACTCCAGGGGCAACAGGAAGCAGCGTCTGCAGTCCACGGCTTTGGGGCTGGGCGGGTGAGCCCTCTGCCTCCTCAGCTCGTCACGGCCCAGAGAGCCACTCAGCCGCGTATAGGCTGCCTTATACTTCTTATCAAAAGCAGCTAGGGAGCAAGGGGAACACACACACACAGAAACACCAGTAAGCATTACACACACACACACACGCACACACACGCGCACACACACACACGCGCACACGCGCACACACACACACAAACAAAAACGGCTAGAATTATGTACAGAAATGATTCCATGTGCAGCACTGGTACCTACCAACGTGGTCTTTGCCCATAGCAGCAAGAGTGAGAAAAAGAAATTCCCTGTACAAACTCCTATGACAAGAAAGAAAAGCCAAATGGTGCCCGTTATGTGTCTGAACAGGTGTGAAGGTCCTGGCTATAATGCTATTAATATTCAGTACCAAAACTGCGCAGTGCATTGTGAATCATTCCAGCAAGCTGAACCTTTAAATCATCACATTTACGTTCCACTCTCTGACTGACCTCAACGCACACATGAGCCAACTTCCTGCCTGCTTAGCAGACAACACCCTGCAGCAGCAAGCACTGTTCCTCACCTCTGCACCCGGGGGGTGCCAGCTTGCTTGGCGACAGTGTCCAAGAACAGCGTGACAGCCTTGTGTACCTCGTTCATGCCCACACAGCGCAGGACTTCCTCCAGGAAGCTCAGGGTGAAGGGGTGGTTGTGCCTACGCCAGCTGTAGTTACGCATTGGCACGCCACCTGGAGGGGGGTCACAGGAGCAGCTGGTCTAAGAAAGTGTCACGGTCATCTTCACATGAACCTCATTCTATTGAGCAGCTTAGCTGACACTTTAATGAATAATTGTGAATTGAGTTTTATGACACATTCTTGAAGGACATTTGACATATTAAATTCCACGTGGAGAACCCTGGTGGAGGTTCACGGTATAGTGAGTCTGCATGAGCAGGAATGCACTCACTGTGGATTCTCCAGAGCATGTAGAGAGGGGGCCACTGATCTGTATCAGGCATCAAAGTGTCCCACAGTAACCTCACTCTTACTGAAGTGCTCTCTGAACTCTGACACACACACACACACACACCACATCTATATGTTACAACATCACAATATATTTTGTAATGATACTTACATTGTCTTGTGGACTAAGATCTGTCTAACAGTCAGTGTGTGTAGGCGTGTGTCCTGTACCTGTGAGAACTGTGCCGCCAGCGGCGATGCGCGCACCAGTTGCAGCAGGTTACTGGGAAGGCCAAGGCGGGTGAAATACCACACCAGGTTCCAGAAGAGGATGGAGTGGCTGTCCACCAGCTGGACCTGAGAGAGAACACCCTCTCCCTCATTCTCCAGCAGACTCTCCAGCTCCTTACGCAGCACCAGAGGGCTCAGGTATGCCACAGTCACCTGAGGAGTGCCACCCAAAGATGAGCTCTGTACACACACACAATCACAGAGTCGATCAAAACAAAAACAAACAAGAAAAAAAAACAAAAAACTGTCTACAGCAGAGAAGCTGGTAAAGTCTTACTAAGGTATTGCTGCTGTTCTCGGAGTATGTGCTGGTCTCTGAACAGGAGTCGTGCTCAATCCCACCATTATACAAGTGCTGCGAGAAGCCATCTTGACCACCAGGGGGCCTCATTGCACTCTCCACCTCATCCTCCATGTTCCAGTTACTGCGTTCAAGGCTGCATACAGGAAAGGAGGATGTCCACACAGACACAGGGATCCAATGAGCTCAGAAGAGCTTGCTCTCAGCAGTAGCTTTAGAACAAATGCTCCAGACCCCATGCTTTTCATTCTCTGGCTCAGTTTTAGTCTGACCCTCAGCTGTATCAGCCTGTTCGAAGTTTTGTCTTCGGGTCTTAACCTGAATGCTGAATGTTGTGCCATGTTTTCCTATCACTGGGCCAACCAAGTTTTCAAATGATGCACCCGATACTGGTGCATTACGGTCATCAACAACCTCCCTGCTGCTTACAGGGTGCTGACCTAATTTTGATGGAAAAATGCACAAGCTGCTATAATAGAGATGACGAACTGAAACCGAACATTACAAAATAAAAAGTTTATTTGACCACAAAGGCGAAGACGACCAACAAACTAAGCAGTTTAAGTTTTATGAAGAATTTGAACATTCCATTCTATTGGGATATTACGTTTAGTGTCAGCCCCATGTTACTAGAGTAGCCAAACTCAAACCATATGAACATGTCACAACTAGAGACAGTAAGACTTTCAGCTTGGTCCTGACTAACTGGAGCACTGGTATGTAAGGAAATTATGTATGTATGTTTGTCTGACATGATAGTCTCTACCAATAAAGCAATCAATCCATTTGTCACTTTTCGTATTCTGAAGCGATGCCAGTTCTGCAGTGGTGACTGTGTGCGTGGGAAACGTCACCTGCTCACAGGCCCTAAGTCGCAGATCTCAGCGTTGAGCAGAGGCACAAAGCTGGCTGAGCAGAACGGGCAGGTGGAGTTGAGATTGGAGTCGTCTGACGTCCAGCCGGCCATGATCTCCTCATCGTACACCAGAGTGTTACAGCTCCGGCACAGCGTGCAACTGGACATCAACACCTGCAGAGTCGCATCATCAGAAACTCGAGCAGTCCCACTGGAGGATTCTAGCACTTTGACTTCTAGTGACATGAATGTTACAAGAGTTCATGACGCAACATGAAGAAAACAAGCCAGAAAAGATCTTGGCAGAGAAAAAAGGGAAGATCTGCATAAAAGACGTAGGCACTTCTTAAAAAATAGATTACCTCAAGCCCCACCCCTTCCTGTGCAGAATCCCATGACTTCCTGAGTGAAAAAGCAGAGCTTGGAGGATCTGCAAGATCGACGTCACTCCCTACCGACAAGGAGCTCTGGAGAAAGAAACAGAACGAGACCATGATTTAGCCTAACCTGGTTGGTTTTTAAAGATCCCGCAGGGCATGTCGTTTTGCCTAAAGCACACAGCCCCACGTGGATGCTGCCTGCTCCTCACCTCTGAGGTGGCGTTGTACAGGCGCTCTTTGGCCTTCAACAGGCTCTCGGCCACCTGCACTTTGCGCGACGACCTCTGTTCCGACGTTTTGCGCGAGGGGCCGTTAGCGCCGGGCCGGCGGTCATCCATGCTGGCAGCCCGCCGCGCGGAGGCCCGGTGACGCGTGGGCGTGAGCAGCTGCTGCAGTTTACCGGCGAGCCCACGGCTCGGAGATGAAACATTGTTGTAGTTCTCGTCCACCACCTTCCGGTTCAGAGTCTCCCGCAGTTCCACAGGCCTGGTGGTGATAAGGGGGTTGGAACGGAGCAGGAATTGCATACTCGCGCTCGGCAAATCACTTTTATTCTTCCCTTGGTTTTTCCAAAAAACAACCGCATGGACATATTAATGGACACACCAACATATTCTGAGTTTATATTCTGTTTGTGTTTTCAGATGCATTTTACTTTGAATGACTCCCTCACCACGGCTGCATTTAAATCTGTGCTGCACGTTGCATATCATTTTATTTTCTCTGATGTTTTGCATTTTTTTTCGTCATTTTTCTTTTATTATTTCCAGTGTGGAATTAATAACAATAGTTTTAAAAAGAGCTTCGAGAACGAACTATGAAATTTCTCATCACACCGAACACCAGTAAAGCTACTGTGACCTCCTGATCTGAGCGTACCTGCCGTCCCTTTCGGCATGCTGGCATCTGCAGTCGGTCTCTTGCTCGGAGAACTCCTTGTAAAAGTTGGACAGGCAGACCTCACTGCGCTGCACCAGGACACGGTCAGTAGGGGGCAGTAGAGAGGAGGCAGCGTCCCGAGGGTTGACAGGAGGCTTGCGAGAGGCAGTGCCATTCTTGCTTGCACTCTGGACAATGGCTTGCCTAGATAACTTGGACTCTGAACAAAACAGCAAGCAGACAAGTACACAAGAATAAACAGTACATCGCTTAGTGTTGAGTTCTATTGAATCCTTACAGACCACCTGTGACTGTGCTGGACACAGTAGATGCTCTCGATGCATCTGCACTACATATGTGTGAGTTCACCTAAGACCTGTCACACAGACAGGCTCCTCTCGCTGTCTGACACTTTTCTGATACTTTTCAGTAGACCGGTCAAGCTCTCTGTCTCTCCTCTGAGAGCATTTACTAAGTGCAGGCTGCAGTTCCTCTAATAAGGTTAAAAGACACAAAGTCTTTTTTATTTAATTATGAAGTGTTTCAGTATGTCGCTGAACAAGGAGGATCCATGGATCTTGCACTCTTGGATCCTTTCATCTGTCAGGCTTATGCTTGACAGAGAATCATAAGCTTTCCTTTATGGCATTTTGGACCATACAGATGTACATCCTTCACTAAAGCTACACTGGGACATTCTCAGTCTTGGACAGCTGCCTGACGCCTCACGGCACTCTCCTACACCTGCTGGGCTGAGGACACTGGAGCATTCTACCATGCTACAAAGATCAGCAGTCCTACTGAGAGCTAACCATAGTTTTCATCCTAGAAGAGTCCTGTTCCTCCACCAGTCAGAAGGAATGAAACAGAATTCCATTTACATAACTGTGGATTTAAGAATTCTGGGAGAGATCAGTAAGAGCATCTGCTGTGCTTGGAACCGTCTTTGGTAGTCACATTCATAATTAACGTTTGACTTTACAGAAAGCAATAAAGATGATAAGACAATAATTCTTTGGCTGTTGCTTACTGTCAACTTGCATACTGCTGAGACTGTTGCTTTTAATGAAGGGACCAGTCAGTGATTCGTGGCTTGAGCTTTCACTCAAACCGCTCCAGCTGGTTTGACGAACTAGAGTGGAGTGGGGGCGGAGATTGGAGTTGTAGTCACCTACAATTTAAACAGCTGTCAAACGCTCAGCAGCGACCACGGACGTGCATGCGACGCTCCGCGACGGCCGACGAGCTCGGGGCGCACAAACCTCGCCTGGAGCTGACGGAGCCGCTCTTCTGTCGGTGTTTGATGGGCTGTCTGAACTGCGCCACCGCCAAGAGGACGTTGCGAAGCTTAGCCCAGCGAAGACGGCCCCCCTGATTAGTGGACGGCCACTTGCTCTCCAGCACGGCCTGCGGGCGAGAGGAAGCGAAGAAGCATGGGGCGTGACGGCTCCGAACGGACAGGGGGTGGGGGTGGTGCGGAGATGACTCGCAAGTCTTTGTAAGAGTCTGAGCGGCGGGCCGTCAGAGGGACCCGTCCCTGTGGGGTGGACTGACCTTGTTGTAGTATCCATACGTGATGGTGTTGGGAGTGATCCCTGCTTTCTTCATCTCCAGCAGGACCCTGACCGCCAGTACAGGCTGCCCGTACTGCCCGCACAACTGCATCAGGATGCGGTAGCACACCTACGGTGCACGGAGTCAAATTACCCGACGGAAATCACTTCACAAATACACGCGCGCACAGATAGGCGACTGAATAACCGTTATGCAGCTAGGGCGTGACCGAACCCCGCAGAGTATGGGGACAAAGCTGGAGACGAATAATTAAACCATTCCAACTATAATTCCGACCGCCCGGCCATCTGCCAAGTTAGCGTGCCGTTTTGTTCGCATGGAATCCATCAATTTCTGAAACAAACACCGCGGCCCGCGAGGCCGACCTCTGCGGCGGTACGTGCCAGGCCGCTGTAGAAAACACATCTGCGGGAAGCAGAAAGTTCAAGGGGCTAGACCCTGCGCGTCTTCTCTCCGCTCTCCAGGAGACACGATAAAGGGTGCGCCATGCACATCCGGATAAGGAGACCAGACTCCCGGCCAGCGGCGACGACAAAGCCTTACCTCGTCTGGCAGCACCACCTTGCGCGTTTCCATGTGCTTCAGCACCTCGTAGGCCGCGTGCAGCGCGCGCACCTTGGCGCTCTCCGCCCGCACGAACGTGGGCAGGTAGATGAACCACAGGCCGTAGCAGTGGCCCAGAAGACACTTGGACCACATGTCCGGCACTGCCGAGTACTTCTGCGCCCGTTTCTGGGCCAGCTTGATCTCCTGCGGCGTGGCGGAAGACAAAAAAGCAGACGCTGTGATATATGGCTCCAAGTATGGAGGATGGCTTCAGGATCAGGCCCAGATAACAGGTCACTGTTTGAAGCAAAGTCTGGTGAGAGAAGGTCCTTTGGGGTGTGTGTGGGCTTCCCAGATATACAGGTAAATCCATATCGGTAATTAATGATATCAAAGATGAAACTACAATAAGAAAGCTGACTGATGGTGTCAGTTTTATTAGTTATGAGACAAGAATGTGGATTAAACATATTAAACAGGCACAGCAGTTATGCTGTCTAGTATCATCATACAAATACACAAATCTGATTACAATCCAGCACAGAGCATAAAGGAACATTCTGACTAGATGCAAGAATCATCGTCAGACTAGAAGCTCACTTCAGACATCACACACACACAAAAAGGTCAAATACGGAATACAGCATAAATGTAAAAATGGCTAACAAAAAAAAAAAAAAAAAAAAAAAAAGGCCCCAAGTCTACTTCCTCATTCAGGGCAAAGAGCTGAAAGTTTCATGTTTGAGTAAGAGCTTCAATGCATCACATCCGCAGATTTTATTCTGTACAATATATCTAACTAGACCTTGCACTCTTAAAAAACAAAGGATTTCTCTGATGTCTGGCTATTTAATGTTTCCTTGTAAGATTGTCCAAATTTGTACAAACTGCATATTTATGCTCTGCAAATCACTCTTTTATGGAAAAACCAAGAGAAGACCAAAACAACCACATGGACATATTAAGGCATACACCACATATTCTGAGTTTGAGTCTGTGCTGTATGTTGCATATGATTTTGTTTCCTGTGTGATTTCTCTTTTGTTTTGCATTTCTTATTATTAAGTTACATTTGCTTGCTTTGATGGTCACCTGTTGGCCAGAAATGTACCTAAATGTACCTTGAAGGCAATGACGTTTATGCATGGGTACCTTTATCTGTTCTGCAATTACACATTCTGAGTACAGTATGCAAGAGTGCCTTGGTAAGAAATGATCTATTAGCATCCAGCGCTTTACTGATTCTCTATGCCAGCATGCCAAGAAGTTTCTCTTTTACCATTTCACAGACCTGAAGGCATCGTGCTTCTAAAGAGGGTTGAGGCATGTGATATTCCAATTGGTCATATTTCATGAAAAGCATTACATAAAAGCCAAGTGTAGAAAAATATAATAACAATGAGGGAATAAATCATATATTCACATTGCTCAGGTCTGTCCTAATATCTACATATTTGCAGTAAAGGAAACATATGATTGGCTGTGGGTTCAGTGAGACGTACCTGTTTGGTGCGACGAGGGGCAGGACTACTGGGAGCACTTCCTTTGGCAGGAGTGCGGAGCTGGTCCTGGGGACGGTCAAACAACTCGGGCTGCAGTATAGGAAATGTCTCATAACTTCTCACACACGCGCACACACACACACACACACACACACACACACACACACACACACACACACACACACACACACACAATAACACAGGATGTATTAAGGAATTCTAAGTGTGTGTAAAGCCCAGCTGGAGACAGCAAGCTTGTGTGTGAGTGTGGAGCAGAGGTCACCTGTAGAGCGCAGGACACTCTGAGCCATCAGCTTCCTGAGGTTCCTCTGGGGGCATTATAAACACCGTGTGCTCCCCGCTGTGTGCCTCATCCAGATCTATCAACCTTACTTCCTCTGGCTTCTCCACATCCACCTACACAGGGGAAGGAGGGGGGAGAGAGAGAGAGAGAGAGAGAGAGAGAGAGAAAGAAGGGAGTAAAAACAAGTACAGGGAGACATACTGCTCCAATTATACAAGAATGCTTAAGTTGCAGAAAACAACCAGAAAACAACGAGATATTTGAAACGATCAAATCCAGGTAGCGCTCAGACCTTCTGAACACATTCGTCGAAGAACTCAAGGCAGGCATGTCTGTCGCTGACGAAGGAGCACTCCTCTATGAACTGCGTGAACATCTGAGTCTTGGTGAGCTGCGAGTAAAACCTCTGCTGCGTGCGCTCTCGAGACTTCAGGAAGCCTGAGGACAGAACATGGCGCAGGAGAGCACATCAGCTCGGGGGGCCTGTCCATGCAGGTTCCTCGTGCGAGGCATTTTACAGGACGCTGGCGGACCGCCGACTCACGGGGGAACGCGTTAGCCGAACGGAGGACGCGTCTGTATCTCGCGTCCGGGCAGCCCTGCGATTTTACCGACCTGAGCCAGCCCAGTTACCGGACCGGAGAGTTTAACTGGGCGCGGCAAGCACGCTAAACTTTGCTGTGCCCAGTCTGACGTTTACAGGTGGGCGCGCAGAAACACGGCTGCCGGCGGAGGAGCGCACCCTGCAGGTTGAAGAGGGAGCTGCAGTCAGTGGTTCGGTCAGAGGGCGCCTGCGTGATGGGCAGGAGGAAGGAGCGGTAGCCTCTCAGCAGGCAGCTCATGAAGCGCAGGAAGGCTTCTCGGATCTCCAGCTCCAGCTGCTTCTGACGGCCGTAGATCAGGTCGTAGTCCGTCAGCAAGAACTCCAGGGTTGCCTCCTCCTCACCAGGGGTGCAGACTGGAGAGAGACAGAGAGAGAGAGAGACAGAGAGAGAGAGAGAGAGAGAGAGAGAGAGAGAGAGAGAGAGAGAGAGGGAAAGGTTGAAGCCACTGGACAATTAAGAGTTATCCATCCCATAGTGTGGATTTGTAGGTGTCTTCACACTCACATTTCTCCAAAGTCTTGTGCAGGTTTGTAAGGGAGTTGAGCAGGATTTTCCCATATTTCCTGGGCAGAGACCTCCATGACAAGGGCTTCTTGTCTTCGGAGCTAATGGAATGTGTGCGTTAGCCGGGTTGTTTGCATGAGAAGCAGCGCGTGTGATTTAGTGTTGATGTGCCGCAGTCGGTTCCCGCGGCAGAACTCACTGGAAAATGGTATTGGTGTCGAGGTCCACGCACACCACGTCTGAGGGTGGGTCATACAGGTCAAAGTAGCTGGAATGAACGCCCACGATGAAGGGCATAGGGGCACACAGGACGTCAGCCAAGCGCAGCGGGCAGAGCGGGATATACGGGCAGTGCCAACGCAAAGGAAACGTCATCTGGGGGGATTGGGAGGTGGGGTTGCACAGGGAGAGGAGATGCTTTGGAAAGGGAAGAGAAGACAGCGAATCGATTCTGCAGGAATCACCGAACGAGCCAGAACAAAACTCCAAGGCCAACTGAGACATGCCAAAACAGTGCGGTGTAAAGTAACATTATCTCTCTCTCACACACACACACACACACACCTTACTACGTAGAAGAGCAACTGTTATAGCAGCCCAGTTTCGGTTCATACCAAACCATGTGGGGGAAGGGGAGAGAGAGAGAGAGAGAGCGAGAGAGAGAGAGAGAGACTGTGTGTGGTGTGAGATACGGAGGCTCCTGACCGACACCAGCGCCTCGCTGACCGAGGTGAGCACATCGGGCCGGAGGGAGTGCAGCAGCAGCTTGTGCTCGGTGAGGACGGCCAGCAGCAGGGCACACGCGCTCTCCGCTCCCAGGTTCTGCAGCAGCTTCACGAAGCTGGCACCGCTGTGGGCACAGAACATGCAGCGCTCACGCAACGCTCACAGCCGTGCTTGCGTGCATTACTGCAGCTCTACCACCTTGGGAGGTCACGTGAGCACATGGCTGCTTTTTTTCCCCCCCTCAAGAGAGTGCATTAAACTTTTAACGCCGATTTGACTGAGAAGGTTTAAAAGCGGAACTGATCAACAAATCAACAATGAAAAGGTCGACGTCAGCCCAGACCTCCAGCAAACCCACAGACGGCCTCGCTGTAGGCCTCAGGCGGGCGTGGCGGGCTTACCTCAGCGGTAACGGCGAGGACACCGGCTGGCACAGCAGGAGGTTGTCGTACGGCGACAGCTGCAGAGAGTCGGGAACAGTTCAAAACGCACAGCCGGCGAATCGAAACGGCTCACCCCGGCCATGCCGTGATTCCCTCCCCAATTACACAAGCCAACCGATTCACTTCGGCTCTAACAGACAGATCTGATTCCAATTAGAGCCAAATACGTTAAGATCACCCGTAACGATCACAGCGGGTATGGCAGCGTTGTACTGATTATACCCTGGAACTCCCTGTTACCCTGTAACTCCACTGTGTGGACGTGGGCAGTAATCCCATCAGAGCCCTGTGGAGGCAGTGAGGGGATTAGTCACACACCTACAGCATCGCTCCGGGAACACGGGGCAGCGAAGAGAGACGCAAAGCATCCGAGGACGAGAGAGACGCACACTGCGGCTAATACAAATATACGGTGTCATGCATATCTTAAGTGCGCATGGGCAGGGCCGTGTGAGCGAGCAGCTCCCAGCACACAGACGCATGCATTACACCACGTGCGCCGGGTCCCCTAGCGAGATGTGCGGCGTGTCTCACCTGGACCAGTATGCGGGGGCGCTGGGGAGAGGGGAAAGGTACGTTGTGCATGAAGCTGGAGATATGCCTGCAGACAGAGAGAGAGAGAGGGAGAGAGAGAGAGAGAGACAGAGAGAGAGACAGAGAGGAGAGAGAGAGACAGAGACAGAGAGAGAGACAGAGAGAGAGAGAGAGACAGAGAGAGAGAGAGAGAGAGAGAGAGACAGAGAGAGAGACAGAGAGAGAGAGAGAGAGAGAGAGAGAGAGAGAGAGAGAGAGAGAGACAGAGACAGAGACAGAGACAGAGAGAGAGAGAGAGGGGAGAGAGAGAGGAGAGAGAGAGAGAGAGAGAGACAGAGAGAGAGAGAGAGAGAGAGAGAGAGAGAGAGAGAGAGAGAGAGAGAGAGAGAGGGGAGCGAGTGGGTGAATGAGTGAGAAAGTGATGGCAGCCTAAGATTAAAGCTGAGTGCCGGCTGTACTGCAGGGGTCTGCACCATCACTACATTATGCTCACATGCCGCGTGCAGGGACCCGAGTGCAACTGTGCCGGACGCAGCGTCTAGTTTTCTTGCAGGCACGGCACCTGGTCGTCAAAGCTGGTCCACACTCACTTTTCGATGGGCAGCACGTGGGGCCCGGAGATGGAGTAGCGATAGACGAAGGTGAGGAACTTCTGGAAGACGGTGAAGAAGGGCCAGTGCGAGAGCACACACACGCTCTTCTTCACCTGCACGGTGCGGCCGGGGATTGGCTGGCGGTCCACCACGCTGAGCAAGCCCAGGCACGCCCGCTGCCTGTCGGACAGCGCTTCGCGCGGGTACAGCTCGTAGAACTGGATGGCGGCGCCATAGACCTGGGGGGGGGGGGGGGTCAGAGAGAGAGAGAGAGAGAGATGAAGTGGATTCGCACCCAGGCTGTGGGGAGAAAGATGGGAATGGGGCAAAGCAGAGCATGCGGGGCTGGACGAGAGGAGAGCTTTTGGGGTAACAAAGGTACTGGAATAAAGACGGGTGGGGGTGGGGCAGGTGGAAGAGAGCAATGGAGGAGAGGAGAGGAGAGGCTGGGGCGTCTCACCTTGTCTCCAGAGGCGCTGGTGAGCACAAAGGTGGAGAAGACAGGAGTTGGTACTTGGTGTCGAGTGGCCAGCTCTCCACAGTTACACCCATGGGCAGGCAGAAGATCGGCACAGAGTCCGGCAGTGGGAACGACTCCAGGTCCTCTTCAGGGTATCGGCTGATCAGACCTGCAGGTCAGACAGACAGACAGACAGACAGACAGACAGACAGCGCTCAAGCAGATCACTCACTACCTAAAAGAGGTCCCCTGCCCTCAAAGACCTCAGAAACTTCCCCTGAAAGCACAGGTGGGAAAAACCAAACCCCGTGCTACTACGAATAGGAGTCGTCGTTCCTGATTCTGTCAATAATACAGGCTCACTTCCTCATCTGCGGCACCTGACCTGGAACACGTGCGCACTGCTGGGCTGCCACCATGACCGCAGCGGACACCCAGGACTCGAACCCAGGCCGACAGGAGGCAGACGCGAGCTCTGCCCGCCGGGAGCAGAGAGCCAGAGCAGCCGTTTATGGTTCTGTAGTGACACTCACCTGCCTCGTAGACCAGCGCGTTGGCCTTCGCCACAGCCCGCTTGTAGCAGAGATACAGCGCTGGGCCCCACTGCATAGCATACACACACAGACACACACACAGTCTTAGGGTGAAGTTTTGTTTTTTTTTAACAGGAAGGAACACACCACAGAAAAAGCAAAGGCAACAGCAATAGGTAGAAAGAGAAACAGAAAGTAGATTTGGTCAGAAGCCGAACCAACAGTGAGTGTGGAGGAGGGGGCAGACAGACAGACAGACAGACAGAGACACGGAATCGGGCATTCAGCGGAGAGCCCGTGGCCCGTACCATGCTGGTGTTCAGGTTCTTGTCCACCCTGCAGAAGGTGTGTGGGGCCGCCTCGCCCTTACTGGGCATGAGCAGCGAGATGTCCGTCACTCCCAGCGTGTTGAGGGCCTGCGAGTCGGGCGCGCGCCGGTACGTGAGGAAGGTCCTGTGCGTGGCGGGGCCTGTGGAGCTCAGGCTGGCCGTGCGGCTGTACGGGGTGGTCTCGACCACCAGCCAGCCCTGCCTCGCCGCCTCTCTGCCCTCGTACAGGACGCTGGATGTGGACAGGAGAGCGCGTTCACCAGGGCAAAAACCAAGACATGAACTCACAGCCAATCAGAAGCGCATCAGAGGAGTTGTGACGTCTGCGACGCCGGGGTCGCCGCCGGGTCGGCGAACGCCGGCCGTACCCTACCCCAGCTCCACAATGGGAGGCTTGTCGTGGCCGCGGCGGTAGCAGAGGAACATGTGGGGGTTGTTGAGCAGGCCGGCGCTCAGCTCGGCCGCGTGGCCGCCCAGCGTCTTCTCGATGCAGGTGAAGCCCTCGGGCACCTCCTCGCCCAGGCCGCGGGCGATCACGGCCAGGTCGGTGATGGGTTCCGCCGCGCGACCGCCCCTCTGCTGGCCCTCGTCGTCGGGCGGGGGAGAGTCGGCCCCCAGCCCCGCCACCACGAAGTAGTCCACCAGCTGAGGACATCGCTCCTCGGTCATGCCGCCTGTCTGCCCACCGCTGAAGGACGGACAGAAGAAGAGTGAGAGAAGGCAAAAAACAGAGGGAGCGGCGGGGAGGAGAATGGGAAAGAGGGAGGGAAGACGCAAACAATACGGCGTCTCATCAGGGCAGGAGGTTATGGTGCGTGGCCAGGGCTCTGAATGCTACCCGCTCTGCCAGAAATGTAGTCCAGAACACTCTTCTGCTCCGCAGACGTCGTGACTACCGTCTGTCTGAGTGTACATTAGATCACTGGAGGGGATCAAAGTAACGTGACCACAGTGACTAGCTGCTGAGAGTACGTTGGCACACTGTGAAAACCTTTACGTGACCCTCCCTCAGCGTGCGCGTCAGCTACCTCTCGGCTGTGTTCCTCTCTGACGGACGGACGGACGGACGGACGGCTGTCCCGAGGTTCATCCTGTACGCCTCCTCCAGCCCATCCTGTTGTGCCACACACGTGTAGGATGCGACCGTCGTCCAGGTCGTGACGTTTGCGCACGCGAACAGAGGCAGAAAACGTCACCACGCGCAGGATTACTGCAGCACGCAGCACCGTTACACACAGTAGAAAGGGTGCGCTCGAACGCGTGGTGTGAAACAAGAAGTGAAAACGCTAACCAACTCTTACTCCCTAACACGCAGGCTCACAGACCATCACTCTGTTCAACTCTACCACTTCAGATCTGCAGAACTATGTGGCTCATCATCATCATCATCATCATCTATGACGATGACGACAACAAAGAAATCACGGACTTTCAGGAATACGGATGCAAAGAAATGTGGCTAAAAGGAGCATGTAGTGGCTAAAAGGCAAATACAGTTGTGTTTAAAATAACAGCAATGCATTTTAAAAAGTGAACGATGCTCATAATTGAAGCTTTTATTTCCATACACACAAATGCTCTGAGAATGCTGAACGTTCTATTCCAGAGCAAAACATGAATTAAAATTCACCAAATGTGTTATTGCTTTGCAGAAAGTGAAAAAAGGGAATATTAGGCTGTTCAAAAAAATAGCAGTGTCTGCATTATTCTTTACAAACTCACATTTACTGTATAAACTGACAAATGCTTGAATATGTAGCTTTCCTGCGAATCACTAACCTAATATTTAGTTGTGTAACCAGGTATTCCAGCCCAGGACTATTGCACAACATTCCACAATTCCTCTGCATTTTGTGGTTTTTCCTCAGAAACAGCATTTGTTGCGTCACCCACAAGTTTCCTGCTGGATTAAGGTCTGAAGATTTGGCTGGCCACTGCATAACGTTAAATCTTGTTGGTCTGGAACCAAGATGTTGCGCGATTACTAGAGTGTTTAGGGTCACTGTCTTGTTGAAACACCCCTTTCAAGGCATTTCCTCTTTGGCATGAGACAATATAAACTCTTCAAGCAATATTCAACAAATGCACTGGTATGCAATAAACAGGCCCGACACCACAGCATGAGAAACATCCCCATATCATGCCGCTTGAACCACCGTGCTTGGGGTTTGAATTCAGTGTTTGGGGGGGTCGTCTACCAAACTGTCTGCGGCCCCTAGATTCAAAAAGAACAATCTTGCTTTCATCAGTCCACAAAATGTTGTGCCATTTCCCTTTAGGCTGGTCGATGCATTCTTTGGCAAAATGTAACCTCTTCAGCACACGTTGTTCTTGCAACAATGGGACTTTGCAGGGGCTTTTTGCCGATAGCTTGGCTTCACGTAGGCGTCTTCTCACTGATAGTATTCCCAGGGAACTTTAGACCTCCTTTGATCTCCCTGGAGCTGATCTGGCCATTTTTCGATCCATTCGAATGGTAGTTTTCCATTTTCTTCCACATCTTTCTGGTTTTGGTTGCCTTTTTAAAAGCATCTGAGATCATTTTAGCTGAGCAGCCCATCATTTTCTACACTTCTTTATACGTTTTCCCCTCTCCAATCACCTTTTTAATCAAAAGGTACGCTGTTCTTCTCAACAATGTCAGGAACGACCCATTTTCTTGGAGAGAAATGCACTATAACCAGTACGCCCAACATCTGCTGCTTTCACCCTTTAATCGGGGCCACCTGATTGACACCCTGTTCTTGTCACAGAATGAATGACCCCACTAATTGAACTTCGCACCGCTATTATTCAACATGCCCCTTTTAGTTAATTATTCAATTACACAGAATCAGCAGCATGCATGTCATGCCTGTCGGGTCTGTTGGATATATATATATTTTTATTACTCCACTATACCTACTTGGTTTTTTTTTGGTTTTTTTTTGCCCTGTAGAAATATAATTTCTACCAAAAACAGTGATGGGTCTGGTTAGTGATGTTGGACTGCTGTTATTTTGAACGCTAATGTAAAGGCACGTTTCAAAGGATTCCCAGTGTTACAGGTGTAGCTGTGGAGAATAAGATGAGGTTCTGGGCGTGCTTTGAAAGCGTGTGGACTGCGCTCGAAACAAGAATTCGGGCTGCCTGTACAAACGTTCACTGCAAAGTCTCTGCTACTGTAGGAAGTAAAGGAGTCTGGAACGAGAGCACAACTAGACTATGAGCAGCGAAGAGCAAAATTACACAACATTTTTTAAAAAGTCTATTATACATCTTATATATGTATTAATAGAATCTATTATTTGTGCACACCGATTATTTATTAGTGTGTTGTGAAAAAGTGGACTAAGGGTACATCTGTGACCTGGAGAATTCATGTCGCCTGGTGCCTGAAGCACTCACAGCAGCTACTGTGGTGTTGCTCTCAGAAAAAGCTGGCAATTTTTAACCTGCCGTTGAACATCTACCGACGTCAAGGTGGAGAATTCAAGTAGGCACCCAGAATGCAGCCCTGGTGACCCCCGTCTATATCTCGCTCCATCTTAGGCTGATACCAGTCTCACCGAATCTGTGCCATTTCATACCCAGCAAACTGCGTTTACGCTCAACTCAAACCAGACCCAAGTTCAGCCATAAGAACTAATCTCTAATCTGAACCTCAGTCACTAAAATAAGCACCAGGTGGTGTAGGAGGAGGGCATCGACGTCTGTATGGATTAGTCACAAGGACAATTTCAAAACTGCTGAAAAATTCATGTTCCACTGCGCGTTTACCTCAACACCTACTCCACACAGTTCAACTTCCCTTCTCATTAGAAAAGACTGGTTGCATGGCAACAAGCCGTGTAACAGAGCGGGCCGGGGTGCGCGCGGGTGGAGCCGAGTGCCCTTATGGGCAGTAGCGACGATGATGTTATTAGCAGACGCGAGAAGGAAACTCCAGTGATATGAGAGAGAGAGAGAGAGAGAGAGAGAGAGAGAGAGAGAGAGCCAGCCTCTCGGTACATCAGGACTTGATCAGTACACCGAAAACAAAACTCGTCAAGAATGGACTCTACGCTACAACAATCCACAGACTCAGAACTCTTAAAACTACCACCATGGTAAAACTCCAGAAGCCATAACTGTGAGTCAGAGTGATGAAATGGTGGCAAATTCTCCAAAATGAGCAGCTACTTTGTTTAAGGCTGTCTGGAATACGTAGATTATCAGCAAAGACATAGACTAGTTTGGTAGTTCTCAGTCTCATTTTCTCAAGTACACACTTTCACATTGCAGTTCTCCAAGCAGGTCAGTCAGTGCAATTAAGAAATACTTAAAACACTGCACACACTGCAAGCATCTTACAGCATCAAGTATCGCTGCCCCCAACAAGAGTCTTTGGTCAAGCAGCAGTGTGAGGTAAAGCCATAACACAGTAAAGCACGTCTAACATACAGAATGGTTTTTTGCACCTTCCAAACACTTCTGAGGATGACTGTGGTCCTGGCCTGACACGCCCAAAGCTGCCCTGCCTCACGTATTTACACAGGAAATGTCATGACTACCTTCCTCCTGCAAAACGGGCAGAATTTGCATGAAACAAGCTCATGTTCCTGTATGGTGTTCTAAATAAAGATGTAATTACCCTCTAATTAAATCTAACGTTCTGCACTTTAGGTCAAAGTCTCGCTTGTCAAGAGCAGCTTGGCTCTGGCTACACTAAAGTGTTTGCACACGACAATGGCATGTGAACAGATTTCTTCTTCCAGGATAATTTTCTTTTCCCCACATAATTTTAACATGTCATTTAAAAAAATTAATATGACTGCCATCAGATCTCAATGCCCTAAGCACACAACCCGGCCGAGTTACGTGCTCATGATTAGAAACGCCAGGACAGACTAAAAAGATAAATCCCTACCTCACTCTCACGGTTTTATTTCACATCCGAAGTGTGGGAGCCAAAACCACAGAAATCACGTCACTGTCCAGACACTGATGAACGCGCTACATGTCACGCAGTGGGTGCAGGGTTCTGAACTGTAGATCGATTACCAGGCAACTGTATTTGTGCACAGAGCATCAAGCCGAAAACTGTGCCTTGTACAAAGGTCAGCGTACGACTGCGGTTTCAGCTGCCGAAACGTTTTCTGCCTTTCCAGCGTCCAAAACCTCGCTGCCAAGCAAAGTGTCCGCTGTCTTGCGAACCTGCGTTAAAAACCAGCGTTGCGAGCGAGCATGGAGGTGATCAAAGCAACAGGCACAGGAAGCAGAGTGCACACCCAGAGCAACAGAAAGCAAGCAGCTGCAAACCGATGTGAAGTTCTCCAACTGAAGAACACACAAGTGGTTTCTAGTCAGGGTTCACATTTTATCTCTGGGTTCACACAAACGCCAAAACGCTTTTATTGTAATAGATGGCCTAGCCAAAGTGCGCATCGAGCCGTTGGGCTCGCTTTCCCTGTGCAACCTGCAGTCTCTTTTACGATCTGCTGTTAAGGGCACATGCTAACCTGGGCACATGCTGGACAAATTCTCCGACATGGAGACCAAGGTGTGAGGAGGGGATAAGAGCTCGTTAAAATGACGACGTGAAAAAGTGCTCGCTGTTGAGACCCTACAGCCTTCGATGTGGGCCCACCCACACGGGTCCTGGAGAACACGGGTCCTCCGCCCTGTGGCAGCGTGCACCTTTGTAGGGCAGCGTGCACCTTTGTAGGTCAGAGTGCAAACGCGGCACGTTCTGGCCTCGGTTTGCATCCATCTTCCAGGCATGCTGAACTCACTCAAAACAGCATCAGAATATAAATGTGGTGGGGGGTTTTTTTTGGGGGGGGGGGGCTCATTGGAGCCTTCTTCAGCTTGGATACAAATGTGGGTTCTCTCTGCTGCCTGAAAAAGTGAGGGAAACAGCAGAGTGACAGTGAAGCTATTCAGAGTGCACGCGCGCGCACGTACATGTGTGTGTGTGTGTGGGCGCATGCTAGTGTGAAGCCTTTAGGATATTTAAGAAGGACCGGAGGTTTCAGGATACCCGTGGCTTGACTGAGAGGGGGAGAGGGGAGAGAAAGCGTGAGAGAAAAAGACGAGACAGACCGACAGACAGAGACAAAGACAGAGAGTGTGTGTGTGGGGATGGCCGTGGCCAGTACTAGGTGAGCACGTCAGCAGCACTGACAATACTCTTCTTTGAGATCCACACACGTCCCACAATGCCTTACTGTGGCATGATCCGTCATGAGGGGACGCGGCCTACGTCTACGTGGTCCAGAAGCACGCTTCGAAGAACAGCCTTGCCTGAGGCAGCCCACGCCTTCGCCACTCGAAGGGCCAATCAACGCAAAGCCTGTTTAATGACCAACCAAACCGGCTTCATCTGCCATCAGAGCTGAACTGGCAGAAGGGCAAAGCCGAACGGTTTCGGGCATAACTAGGCGTCATATACGTATAATCAGTGAAAAGCAGACCATTAGCTTGTCGTTGAGAGCGAGTGTGCAGTTGGCCATATGTCCCATCTCTGTCAACACTGAGGGGGCTTCTTCAACCCGACCTCTCTATTTAAAGCCTGCTCAGAAATACACCAGTCAGTTACACAGGAACTCTCAGAAGGTGCGACAGATTTGACCACAGTGCTGGGCAGTTAAAAAAAATTCCAAGTCGCGTGATTAGGAAGCTTTATAGCACCATCAGTCCATATAGCACCATCAGCCACAGTGACGCTGATTAAACACATCGTCATACAGGCCTTAAGCTACATTACAAAGAAATTCAACTGAATGCCTCAGGAGAGCTTAACATGTTAGTTCAAATACGAGTGTGGGGTCATAAGAGATGTTACATCTGCTTTTGTTTCTTCAGCAAGAAGGTGGAATGAAGCAGAGGTGCTGCGCCGGGCCATGTAATGGGCACAGGCCGAGAGAAATGGCAGCATGACCCCGAAGCACAAGGCGGACGAGAGCACGACCCCCAGGCTGTGGCACAGTCAGAAACCACACATTTCCATTCAAACAAAGTCAAACAAAGAGCATAAGGCAGAACCCAAATGGAACAAAAAGCTTACAGCCCAAATTATTTCACATTATGAACCAACTCTGCACTTTATATTCCATCACCGTGTCAGGGAAACGAGAGGAATGTTGGGTAAATTTTAAAGTGTTTTCCTGATGATGTAGAATGTAAGCTTTTACCCTTACGTTCATACCACATAGTAATGCATCATGTCATTTTTCACTTTCTAATGTTGGCCTAGTACCAAAACTAGAGAGCGAAAAGGTTAAAATGCATTTCACTGGATTAGTAAACAAAAGAAAATGAATTCAACTAAAAGGTACTAATTTTTGTACATTAAATAATATCAGCCTCTGCATCTAGGCTATAACTCCAGTGTTGATATTTTACGTTGCTAAATGCTACAGATGCATCATGGTACCGTCATGGGCTAGCACTTCTGCATCTTTCAGCGTATACTACATGGACGTGTCCAGCTCAGCTCACCTTCGATCGAAAAAGGGACGACAGAGCTGATCGGCAACAGAGCAGAGAGGTGCATTCAGGGGAGACAGAAAGAGCGGGAAACGAGAGGAAATGAAGCGAAGGGGAAGAAGAGAGAGCAGAGGAGAGCTGGAGCAAGAGCAAACCCGCCAGCATGCGCGCGCACGAGAGAGAGAGCGTTTATTTTAAGCCATCTCCTGGATTGATTTTGTGCTGCACTAGTCAGCTTTCCTTCGGAAGACTCGGCGCAGGCCAAGTGCTGACACATTTAAGTGCCCATCCTCCAAACCATCCCGGACGCGAACGCTAAACTACAGGATCACGCGAAAAATGACAGCAGGAGGTCTGGCCTGCCAGGACCAAGGATGGACTCAAGGCCTGACCAAGCACGCAGGGCCTCATCACAAGCCAAGATAAGCAGACTCGATATGAAGCCTTGCGGTTCTCAGTGTTGCAATATTTCACCGACCTTCTCAGACTCGGATCGGATCATATCGGATTCTTAAGTACATGGAATCGGTGTCTGGTACTGGCAATGGGGCCAGGACTCCTGATGAGAACTTAGGATTGTCTGAAGCCCGCGTTATATACACAGCTATGCGGACACTGACCAAAACATGGCTCAAAAGAGTCAGGCAAATGCACAGAGCCCTGTGCTATAGCTACATCATAAATTATCAACATATGACTATTTAACTATAATATAAATCACACGTGACATTAATGAGGAGTGTACAGTATAGTTGTCCTGGCTTATGCACCTGGACGTTTCCCTTCCATGCTGTAACCACAGCTCGCCACGGCTCAGTTTTCATGGCCTTTTGTGACAATGCACGACTTCCTCATCCGAACGGTTCATGGTTAAATGTGTGCCTTGATGTTTATTTCCCCTCCCTCGCGCTCTTTTTTTAGATCCATCTAAGCGGTTTCAACAGGCTGAGCAAAGAGTCAGTTCCTCAAACTGTGTAAAAGTAACATTTCCAGCGCAGAGCTCGATCGAGACCCCACAGCATGAATGTGAGCTGGTCATCTTGAAACCTACAGCTTGCTGTGGGGTCAAGTGTTAATCCAGGAGAGGAGGGATCGGCTTCGGTCGGGCCCTGACCGGGTAGCCCCGGGTAAACGGGGTGTTGCGATAAACGGGCTCTGCTGTAGTGGTAAACTTCTCACCTGGACCCTGACAACATAGGCGAATGCACAGAAAAAAGAAAGACCGGAGCTGACGACATACTTTTCCCATTAACCACCACTGGGGCTGGGTAGCGACGGAAAACATGCAATAGTCTTAGGTAATCAGGATGCAAAACAAGGTAACTATTCTGTAACAGTTACAGAAAAAAGGCAGCAAGCAGATTAATGGTAGAGTTAAAAATCTGGTGATTATTAGCAGGATTCTATTACAATTTACAAGGATCACTCCCTTTTTAAAATTGTTTCTACTTGAGTGAATGGTTTCCGTAACAGGCAAAGCCTGCTTTAAATTAAAGGTTAAAAACATGTGCCGCATGTTGCGCTTTGGGTCTTTCGCTTCATTCCCTTGCAATCTGCGACTGACATGCAAGCACACCTGTGTCTGTGAGACCTTCCTGGTGTGATTCGTTCCTTTCTTTGCTTTCATTAACATATGACACAGTTTGAGTGCCGGTAGCCAAAATCTTTGTTTATTTGTTTATGCTGAAAATGTTTTCGATGTGAACGCGAGATGTTTTGTAGAATGCTGTGGGAAGGGAGATTTGTTTATATGGACAACTATTATGCATTTGCTGGGTTGTTTATGAGTCTGGGCAGAGCTTGTGGGAGCTTGTTGTTAGCCACTGTAGGGACCTGTGTTCTGAAACACTTTAGCAGTTAATGGGTTAAAGTAATCAGATTATGGTGTTTTAATATAGTAATCCTTTGGATTAGATTAAAGATACATTTAATAGGTAATCGGTAATCTGTAATGGAATACTGAAAGTAATAGGATTATGACAATTACGGTAAATTAAGGCAAAAATATACACTAACACTCCCCTTGGCATTCCTCTATGAAATACACCAACTTGAGACGACCTGTCCTACTGCCTCAGAGGTGGCACAGACAGGCCCTACGGACTGCTCACATTAATGACCCCGAACCTTTACGGTCCGTTATAACAAAAACTGCAACAAGCTGTCGTTTTGTAGATTGTGTGAGCGCACAACCTCACAACATTGCTCAGTATTTCCATTCACACTCACAGGATAAAGTTGATCGTGCACCATGCGAAGCTCACAACACTGACACAACCCAGCTAAGAATACCCGCAGTGATTACCTTACGGAAACTTTCTAGTTAGCGTCCAACGTGAAAACCGAATGTGGCATTCGGGATAGTCTGGAATAAAACTGATGCTAGGAAGGTGAAGGCCATGTAACTCCCAGATCATCGACTGTTATTCACCTGCACCAGTTACCTAATGCCATATTAGCTAGCCAGCAAGCACCTTACAGTAGTCAGCTAGCTAATCAAAGCACAAAATAGCTTTTCAAAATTCATGGGCTAATAATTTAGGTAGGACGCCACATGCGGTTATTGCAGAAATCCGACAAAACCGCCATTTGAACGTTATAGCATTAATACTAGCTAATATTACCTGACTGTACACCAAACACCAGTTCACACTCGCTGGCTCGTCTGCCAGCTAGCTAACCTCCCAAATCCAGCGGTTTAACGTTGTTGTTTAAAACATCGATTCGCTGTCCAAGTCAAGGGAAATTCGAGTTAATTTATTCACCATAGTAAATATAGCCATGGAAAAGGCATTTGCGCAAGCTAGCGGTCCAGGCTAACCTATCCTGCACCATCACCAGTACGAAGCTGGACATCGACACAGAACATTAAACGAGATGACACAGCTATCCGCCCTGCCCAAGTTACCCGACCACACACGGCCAAACGTGCCAAAACGCTTCGCTCTCTGACAGTTACTTACCAATTGACCTGTGCTGACAACTCTGACACCGTGGCGTAAATGACATCTCCGGGTAGATTTAGGTCGTGTTGAGAGCACGTAGGTCCATCACAGCAGGGCCGTAATCCAGACACAGCAGGGCTCGAGTAGTGAACTGCGAACGGGAGGCTGGGCTTTTCCCGTCAAGGTCTCACGGCGACGACGAGATGGTTTTTCTTGATGACACTGCACAACCAGTAGAGTTCCCAGGGTCGTCAGCCATCACGAAGTTAAATTTTTTATTTTTTTTTATTATTTTTTTTAAAAACCCAACACCGTAGTTCGCCAGCGCGTTTCTGGAAGGGGAGGTGCAGCTGTGGCGCAGAAAGGCGACACTGACGACTACTGGCATGGATGAGAAGCGGCCTGCCCGTGGAAATAAAGACTCCCTCCCAGCAGTGAGTGGTGATTAGTTAGAAGAAATGTACAAAGACAATCTTTTCGAAGGTTAACTAAAAATATACATAGCTGGCTATCTTTGTTGAAGAAAAAACAAACTAGTTCTCGTTAACATCTGTCAGCATTCAGGTCCTCGTTTCAAAAGTGTAGCCTCGAAGTTGACTTATCGAAATAATTTCAGTAGCCCTCTTGCACACATTCAATTAAATTCTTTATTTTATTTTTTTTTGTAAAATATCGTCATGATACAGTCTTAAAAATATTCTGTTAGAAGCACCTATGGTTTAGGTATATTATTTACAACAATGGTCGATTCCCTGGTTATCAAAATAATGAAAATTAAGAGTAACTTTTGTAAAGGTATGACAAATCAAATATTTAGTTTTTTTTTTTCTATATTCAAACTACAAATAAGCTACGAAACAATTACAGGCTCAAGCACAATGACACAGAAAATAACATTTAATCACGTCAAAAAACATGGCAATCTCTTCAGAGCACGATTTAGCTCCAAGCTGTTCAACAGCTACCTCTTGTGGCAGAAAATATAACTGCGTTTTAATTAACCTTGCAGCGGGTATTCATTTAATACATTGATGGCAAGTCCAAAGCTGATTCTACAGTGCAGATAGAAGTCAAAAGCGTGCATAAACCGTTACGCATGCATTTATAACATATGAAAATAGTTTTAAAAAATCTGTTCATACATTTCATTAAAATAACTTCCACAGTCTTGATCTAAAATCTTCCCAAACATTGTGTGGCTTTAGATAAAAAGAAATCTTTTTAATATCTGAAAATATAACTTAGTAACAAGCCTTAGTTGCTAAGACTGGGGGCAATACAGAGCATCCCTTTTCTTAATATCTAAACAGCCCAAGTGCCTCCCAACTCAGTCCTCTTGGTCTTTCATGTATTACAGAAGAGCACTCAACCATGTGCAAACAAATCTTGCAGCAAGACATGCAAAATTTAGATACAAGTTTCTGGCTGGGATTAGGCTCACAGGGACCAACATGGAACAGATAACTGGTGTCTGCAAGCTTGGTTGGGCATTACAGTTCTGGAGGGTACAGCTCTACTACACGCTATATCTTTATGACATTAGGATTTACTCCTATACTCATTAAATATACATCATGAGAAGCCTGGAAGGTTTGAGAACCTCCCGAAAATGCTATATCAAATGTAAATGAACTAATGTAGTGGGTAAAATCAGTTTTTCACCTGATCACTGTAGCAGCGACCTGCGCTGACTTTAACAAGCTTTCTTTGTGAAAGCTCCAGCCATCTTTTCATATCCATCTGCTGACAAATCATGCCTAAATGCACTCAAACGCAACTCAATAAGATTGTCTGATTTAATAATCGAGAAGTTAAGATGACCAGGGATGCTCTGTAGCACAAGGGGGAAGTGGACTCAGACTAGTAAGCACCAAAGGGGATAAGTGATGCAAACGAAGAAATGCCAGCTTCAGCTGACAAGCCCTTTGAATGACTACTCCTGATTTCCCACAATCAACTTTCTACACCCTGTTCTCAGCCACCATGTAATTCCATACATGAGTCTCTACTGCAACCGCCACGACATTTTTGATTAAGAGTGCATTATCCAATTACCTGAATTTAATTAAGTGGGCTTGAACTAAACATGGCCAAATGC
>NW_027658638.1:1815000-1825234 GCF_041902795.1 Electrophorus electricus | reverse complement strand
AAGACGAGGTGCAGGTGTGTGCAGGTGTGGCCACAAACAAATATCCTCTCACTTCATGTGGCAGGCCAAATCCAGTGACTCGCAGGAGGCGAGCGTTCCATGACATCCTGTTCCTTGCATGGCTAATTTTAAGCCTACATTTTCTGAGGTGAGTGATTGTAGCCTTATTGTATATTATCATAAGCTGTAATTTTCTCTACATGGGGCTGGCCAGGGCTCAATTGGCCTTACTTTTTTTGTATCTCTTGAAGGTTTCATTTGCTTTTGGTTTACAGCAGTAGTCAATAGAAGTCATTAGCTTGCTCACGGCTAGCTCTTCTCCAGGTGAATTTCGTTAGTTCTCCGCCAAGACTCCACTATCTGATATGTAAAAACCATTATCGCTGTTTTCTTATCCGTTTTGTTAATTGGTGTGTCCATGTGCAGGGTACACTTGTGACTTTCTGTGCTTTAGCCAGATGTAGCAGATTCTACTTGAAAGCCAGAGGTGGTTTCAGCACAAAAGTGATATTCATGTGCTATCTCTCTGAATTACTTTCTTTATACATCTTTGACCATTTACTATGGCGTGTCCATCATGCCATTACAGCTGCTACTGTTATATGGTAGTCTATGTATTCTGAAGTGTTCTATTATATAACTCCAGTTTCTCTGAACATACTCTTTTACTGGTTATTAACAGTACAATGCTATCCATACAACAACACATTTTTAGTTTCCTTTGTTACAGTGTATATGTGTAATCACATATCTAGCCTGTTTTGAAAATCTAGCCATCCAGTCTAGTGAAAGGGCCTTCTGGCTAAACTGGCCTTCAAGATTCACAGTTTACAAGGCATCTTGGCCAAATATAATGTAGCTATGGCTATAAAAATTCCATTAATTTATTCCCTGGTCCTTGGTGATCTTAATGCGATGATTTCACAAAAACAGCAGAAATATAGCAGCTGTTTGATATACAGCTGGTGGTTTCTCTGACTTTTAGAGTTTTAGAATGACAGCAGAGCAAACTGAGAGTAGCAGCTGTGGTAAATGCTGGTGGCTTTCAGCTGTCTCTTTCCCTCTTGCTCTTATGCATGATGACCCTTCAGTGGGAAATCTGAGTGGGAAAATGGCAGAGGTGGTTGATGTACTTCCTGTAGCTATTGAATCGCCAATTAAAATCGACAACTCCAAACAGTTTTCCAAGCACATCCGCTGCCATGCACACCATGCTGTACACGTCTAAACAATATATCCATCCTCTTTTGTTAAGGTACTTTGTGTGCTAAATTAACAAAGCCTGCAATAGTGAAACCAGAATTACAGACATTAGAAGAAATAAAGAATTTGCAAACACTTCAAAAACAGTAGCCAGATAATACATAGTGTGACAGTAAACCATAATACTTTTAAAAAATTTGCTTCTATACACATTTAAAAATGGAACCTAATCATAAAAAAATAATTTTATTGCAAAATACATACTTTGTCAAGTAATCACCAAGAATAAACAGGAACGTTCTATCTTTCTGTCTCTTTTCCATTATCTTTAATCACCTGCTAGTAGTTTTGATTTCAATCCTGCCAATATTATGGAAGTTATAAGCAATGTTATTAAATACATTATTAGTTGTATATATGTCGTTAAGTTCTCTAAATCTTCCTCTTCCCCTGACTGTATGCTCATTAACTAGCACATAGACCACACATGGCTGATATTTTCAGCCTGAGAGGCTCCTTAAGGTGAGTCATCTAGTAGAGTATGTGGAAAAAGCCTGCATCATTTGGTTTTCACAGAACAAACTTCTCTAAACTACCTTTGCTTGCTACGTTCCAGTACAGCTTTTATACTGGAGTTTGAGTGAACTCATGTAACCTATGCACTTCTTTTCAAGATGTTTCAAGGATACACCGATTTATCATTTGATAAAGGCCTTTCCTTCCAATTTGCACTGAAAAGAAAATACAAAACAACCGCCCATTGTCAGATTAGGGATAGACAGACATGTTGCTTTGTTCTTCCCCATGATCTGCATCATCTGTACATATTGCACCACAAGTATGGGATTTTGGGGGAAAAGGGAAATATGTTTCACGTCTAGTTCCTTTCTTCCTAATGAATCAAATAGAAGCAGAGCTGAGATTTGGGAACCACTGAGGTGAGATTTGCTTATTTGTTTACAAAGTCTCCTGGTTTCATCCATTCCTGCTTAAGCAGCTCAAAATGGATGGTATGGGACTGGAATTTTCCCCATTGTAGAACACTGCACATATAGATAGACTGGGCCAATGGATCCCACCGCCTCTAGAATGTTCTGCCCACTGGAAATAAATCACTAAGGTGAAAGAGTTGTGAGTTGACATATTCAATGCAACAAAAGACATTTAAAAACAATGAACAAATGTGTCTATAGAGCAAAGCTGATGTAAAACAACTTTAAAAGTTGCAGTGTATGATGTAATGTGGCATGAAACTTCAGTGGGTAAATACGTGTAGAGCTACTAACCCTCATTAAGGGCCACCATTGCCATGGCTAAGAGCTTGGGCCCTTCGAGGCCCGCCTTATATCAGTTCTCTTTTCATCTGCAGAAAAGCTTGCCACTGTCAAACCAGACTCTCTCTCTCTCTCTCCTCTTGCTTTGTTTTTCCTCCCTTTTTTCCTCTTTTCTCTTGCTGTGCTTCTCTGCTCTGTCCATCATGGCTTTTGTTCTGTGGTGGGAAACAGCGTTCTTTCACCATGAACTGGAGCAGAATCAAACAGAGAGGAGAGAGAGAGAAATAGAGTGAGAAAAAACGCCCACTTGTAGCACAGCTGTGGATGCATTTGAAGTTATAATTGAAGGATGCATTTGCCTTCTCTTTTTCTCTTTCTACCTCTTAATCTGTCTCTACCCCTCTCTCTCTGTCTTCCTCTTTCCCAAAAAACGAGTTGTGCACTCTTCTCGTAAACTCACCACAACAGTGGTGGCAGATCTCCAGTCCCAGCACGGTATAAGGCAGCCCATGTCAGCACCACTTGAGGCTGAAGCAGCCAATGACAGCACTCTGCTTGAGGCTGAAGCAACCCATGACAGCACTCTGTTTGTAGCTGAAGCAGCCAATGACAGCACTCTGTTTGTAGCTGAAGCAGTCAATCACAGCACTCTGCTTGAGGCTGAAGTAGCTCATGACAACACTCTGCTTGAGGCTGAAGCTTTCTCTAATCACACCAAGGCCCCTGATCAGTCTATTCAAGGCTACAATTCTACATTAGAATAGAAAAGACCCTCAAATACACAGATGCATACTGCTAGTGGATCTGCTGCACTAACCAACCCCCCCCCCACCTCCTCGTCAACCCCCTTTCTTATTGCTCTCTCTCTCTGTCTCTCTCTCTCTCTCTATCACTCTTTGTCTCATGCTCTCTTCTCTTTATCTTCCTTTTTAACTGTCTTTGACTTTTGTTCTCTATTTTAGCTCCTATGTGATTTTTGTGATTTTTCCCTTTTGTTTTGGTTTTTGATTCTTTCATTAATTAATTTTCTTTATTTCTAACCTTTTTTTTTCTCTCTCTTGTCCCTCCTTGCCCCACCCTTCTTTCTGTCACCATGACCCCTGTCTCTGTGGTCACTGAGTGATGTGAGATTGATGATTCCAAAATGGTTTTCAAACTAGCCTTACTAGCCTCGCTTGCTCTAATATCCCAGTCCTTCTCTGAACTGAATGCTCAAAGGAAAACTGCAGGCTGGATGTAGTGCCCCAGCCGAGCACAGCCACAAACAAAGCCTTCACTTTCTCTCCCAGCAGGATCTGATATGCCCCGAGAATAGCTGAAAGCGAGAGAGAGAAAGTGTGAAAAAGAGAGGGCAGAGAGAGAGGGGCCCCTGTGTGTGGGACAGAGCAGCTCTCTCTGGGCTGGTTGAGCTCAGAACCCTGCATGGCTGGCACAGTAGGGGATAATGGCCTGGCATGGTTCTGCATGGTCGTGGGGTCGAGTGTGTGCCAGCCAGTCCACTCATCTCTTTAGTTAGGAGAAGAGTGTCACTATCCCTACTGCAGCTGCCAGGGCCAGGCCCACACAGAGCACAATGGATGCACACATGGACAGTGTGCATGCCTCAGAGGGGGGGGACAATGGCTACCATAGAAGCACACTGTATAAGGATTACTCTCCATGCAGACCTGTGTGTGTGTGTGTGTGTGTGTGTGTGTGTGTGTGTGTGTGTGTGTGTGTGTGTGTGTGTGTAAGTGTAAGTGTAAGTGTAAGTGTAAGCTGGAGGCCCCATTGCAGTGCTGTTCCCTGTGGCTGCAAGAATGCCAAAGGTTTAGATTTTCCCAGGACAGGGCTGCACTACACCATGAACTTGAGGAAGCAGGAAAGAATCTGTGTCCTTTCACTGCAGCATAAAGGGGACTGAGCTGTGAAATCATGGCTGAAAAGCAGCGGTGTGTAAATGGGGACAGAGGAGTGGGTGAGGGACAGACCCGGCCCAGTCTGACTCAAACTAGCACCGACACATGGGAGAGTTTCACACTTTTAGAAAGAAGTGGATTCACTTTTCCCATGCTCTCTACAAGATGTTCGGATATGCTCCATACCAAATAACATAGCACACCCATAAGTAACACACTACAATTCTACAATCCTACAAATGCAGCAGGGTGCTTCCTGGAAGCCAGATTGGAAGGGCAGAGTTAAACTGCTTTTTGCATACAGAACTCTTCCTCTCTGAATTACTGCAAAAGTCATAAGTTCACAAAAATCAATGGATTAAATTAGTCAGATGCTTGTTAGGTTTAAATTAGATTAGGTTTTGTCTTAAGTACTTTTGGAAAAAAAACAACAAATCATGAAACAAGCAGATATTGAGTTTGTGACCTGCCCAAAAGATATAATTATGTCTGGTCACTAAAAACTTCTTAACACATTTGTTTACACCTAAACACACATTGCCTCCAGAACGTCCCAAATTTGCTGGAACTTTTTGTTCTCCCCTTCAGTTGCTATGCAACAGCTTTTGTTGCTGAGGAATTGATGTTCTGGGGAGGAGAGGGCAGCAACTGTCTGAGACTGCACTTCCATTGCTCTCTTTAAACCATCTGAACAGCCTCACATGCACAAAGCACTATGCAAACCCACACCCACATATACACACACGTCCTCACTCCACTAATTACACATGCATTACAGATGTTTTTAATGTGACAAATGGATGCAGTAATGAACAGATGAAAAACTGATGGTACATGAAAACAAAATATAAAGCAAGTGCACCAGAATAATTTCACAATTCCTGTACAAACAGACTCAATATTAAAAAAAATATTAAACAGAAAATATTAATGGAAAAAGCAATTAGTGATGATAGAAAAAAATCATAAAAACTTTTATCTTGTAGAGTATGAAGCATCACCAATCTTCAGTGTTGTATGCACTTTGTGCATGTGTGTGCATGTGTGTGTGTGCATGTGTGTGTGTAAGGAGCCATGGTGGAGAATCTGAATAAAGCATGGAGATTTCTCTCTACTGACTGAGTTGAAGGCTACACAAAGGTTCACTGTCCTATACTCACGCATCCAAAAACACACAAATGCATACTCGTAGATACTAAGGTTCCTGGAGAATGTGATTTTATATAAAGACTTCATTCTCACACACACATACACACACACACACAGACACACACACATGCAACACAGCCTTTCACCCAGGTGAATGTGATTTCATAGAAACAAAGACCCTGTACAGTAGGGATTGTGAGTAAAAAGAGGTGCAGTGCTGGCATGCTAAAGGGTTTTATTTACTATGAAAACACACTACCAGCCTCTATATACATCACACATATAAATACATACACATTACAGTCATGGCCAAAGGTTTTGAGACTGTCACAAATTTTGGTTTTCACAAAGTATTTTTAGATCCTTTTAACAGATGTTTATATAGTATAGTGAAGTACAATTTTAAGCATTTCATATGTTTTTTTTTATTATTGACAAATACATCCAGTTTAAGCAAAGACTTAATATTTAAAGTGTTGACCCTTCTTTTTTAAGACTTCTGCAATTTGCCTTGGCTTGTTGGATATCAGCTTCTGGGCAAAATCTTGACTGATGGCAACCCATTCTTGCTGGGAGTTGATCACAGTTTCTGTGTTTTTGTTTGTCCACCCTCTTTTTGATGATTGACCACATGTTCTCAAAGGGATTGAGATCTGGGGAGTTTCCTGGCCATAGACCCACAATTTCAATGCAATAATGGGTTGCCAGTAGTCAAGATTTTGACAAGAAACTGATATCCAGCATGCCAAGGCAAATTACAGAAGTCTTAAAAAAGAAGGGTCAGCACTGTAAATATTAAGTCTTTGCTTAAACTGGATGTATTTGTCAATAAAAAAGTTTTTAAAAACATATGAAATGCTTAGAATTGTACTTCACTATACCATATAAACATTTGTTAAAATGATCTAAAAAAAAACTGAGACTGTAAACTTTGTGAAAACCAAAATTTGTGTCAGTCTCAAAACTTTTGACCACGACTGTACATATATTTGTATTTGCATTGTCCAGTGGCTATGATAAATAAATGTGTCTTCTTCTATCCCACGCAGACATGTCCATTTATTCATTTTGCTGATGTTTTTACCCAAAAGTAACCTACAACAGGAATCAACATTAGTACAAGTACCATACGAGCAGTTTCTCAATAATTAATCCAGTACAGGAGTAGATGAAGAGAGACTAAATTACTTACCATTATCTAATTATTTATATGGTTTTAACACTGTAGGAAGTGGAATCATTTTTAGTTCAGTTTTGATGTGGGCAGTTGGCAGAATTTGGCAGAATGATTTGCTGTCTATGCTTCAGAGCAGCATGAATTATGTTTGTGTGTGTGTTTCATTTGTATTAACCTCATCACTCACTATGCCCTGCATGCTGAAGTTGTGAGGCTGGATGATCCTTATCGTTTTTTCATCCTCTGTGGCTGTGTCTGTGGCTGCATCATCTCCATCTCCCTTGTCCTCTTATCTGAAGGGCTCTTCTCAAACGGAGATTTAACAGGCCGAATTAAGAGGCTTACGCACGCTGCAGCTCGGCTGCCGAAAGGTCACTGCCGCAAATTAGATTCGTTAATCTTCGAGTGCATGTCAGCACTGCCTTCAGATGCGCTCACAAAGATTAGTCCGTGGCGAAAATTCCGAATGTGATAAAGATCGCTTGGAGACTTCCCACATAATAAAAATTGCATGCTGCTTTCTGGATCTCTCTGGGTTTGAGAGAATGAGAGAGGATATACAATTACAGGAGTTGCACTTCAAGCTGCTCCATGACTGTAATTACAGTTATGGGTTGGTTTGAGTCTGTCTAATGTTTGCTCTGATTGAGCATTTCACAGTGGCTGTATGATGCTTGCAAGAGCTGACATGAACAAGAAGCTGAAGAAGGGTACAGAGGTAAAATGTGGGTGTGTGTGTGTGTGTGTGTGTGTGTGTGTGTGTGTGTGTATGTGTGTGTGTGTGTGTGTGTGTGTGTGTGTGTGTGTGTGTGTGTGTGTGTGTGTGTGTGTGTGTGTGTGAGAGTGAGTGAGAACATCATCAGTACAGATCAGAGTATGCCTACTGTCTCAGTCAGGGCACAGTTGTGTTGTCATTTTGTACATGGCTAGCAGACCCTTCAATGTAGCGTGCATAGACTTTGCTATTATAGACAGACAGAGCAGGTGCTCACTGTCTGTCTGTAATAGCAGAGTGCAAAGGGCCTTCATAATTCTTCCTAGAGGTCAACGGAAAACAGCAAAATATTATGTTCACAATATTTCATATTCATTATCTCCATCTCTGAGACAGACGTGTGATCTCTGAAGAACAGATTTTACCACATATAAGCGTATTTTTTTATCAGAGATTTTGCAAGATTTGTTGAGATTTGTCTCTCTCATCATTAAACTTAGTGAAAAATATCATTGGTGTCACTAAAGTGATAATGTGCTGCGAGGATGATGTGAGCCCGGCCTAAGGTTATACACATGCACATATACGTACAGCATCCAAGCAGTCTATCAGATATAACACAAATCTAGTCTACAATCCAAACTCTGCTCTGTCTGACCCCATGCTCAGCTACATATTAATAACACCAGCCAAAACACATAATGGCAGCCTAAAAAGACTCACAGACGCACACTCTGTCTGCGCATTTCTAATAAAAGCTGTATGGCTTTGAACACCCCAGCATTTGTCATAGCCTCACAGACACAGAAAAGTCTCTAAATTCCTGATCCAAAAATAAATGTCCAGGAATAAAAAGTTTTGTACCTAAATGGCCTCCTCATCTGTAAGTTAAAGACATTATATAATAAAGCAGAGCATTTTCCGTCCATTAGAAGTGTGTGTGTATAACTGTGTACTCCCCCACCACCTCTTTGCTGTTTCATAGACTGTTGGGTAACCTAATGATGATGGCATTGTTAAAGTTATTGCAAACTATAAATGACTGGATTGCTGGATCTCAGAAGGAAACCGTGGTGTACACACGCACACTCACACTCACACGCGCACACACACACACACACACACACACACACACACACACACACACACACACATGCACACACACATGCACACACAAAATGCATTAGAATTTATCATTTAAAATTTTAAACAGAACTTTAAAGGAAGGTTCTTGGCTTTTGGATACTTTTGGATACTGGCTTTGAGTAAAACATTAATATATTTACTGAATTTTTACTTAACTATATATATATATATAGTTGCACTGCCAAAAAAGCTTTGGCACTGCCAAGATGCATATTTGCGTCTGAAAAAGCTCTATAGGACCATAAATGTCTAGAAGGCTCTATATGCCATATGCCACTTTAAGACTTCAGGTATCTTCTACAATGGCTCTATATGCTCAAACATGCCTTTACAGTAACTGCAATTGTCCTTATGCATTTCTGTGATTTGTACTGTTTTATTATTTGTTATGGTTTCAAATGCAGTATTTATTTCCACTCAAACACCCAGGCTGGCATTGTGGAAGACCTGCTGTGACTCTGATCCCAAACCTGAAAAACATGGAAAGCACCATTTGAATAATCAGATTTGAGTTTATCTGCATTCACCTGCCAGGAGTCGCTACATAAGGCCAGGCAGGACAGAGTCAGGCAGGACAGGGAAGAACCAAGCAGGACAGGACAGAGCCAGGCAGGACAGGGCAGGACAGGGTACAGCCAGGTAGGACAGGCAAACAGCACTACACTGGAGAGTAGCAGTGAACACAGGCTGGGGAAATTAAACACGTCTCTGTTCCACCTCATGGGTGGCAGGCAACACAGAGTTCAGCAGCACAGATATGATAATACTGCTTTCTGCGTGGATTAGAATGCTTTAGTTCAAAATCACACCCCACACATAAGCAGACAATAAAATGACTTTCTTATGATTAGCACACTTCAGTGCTGAGAGGTCAAAAATAATCTCAGTGGGTATGATAATGCATGATTTGAATGATAGACTGGTTTGTAAAAAGCACCCCAAGGTTTAGCCTGAGCAACCCCAACTGAACTCAACAGCTAATGGTCAAGCCCTTCCTGAGCTGAATGTAGAGTGATGGAGCAGTAAACTACAGGAACCTCTGACCTCCTCCGCTCAGTCAGGTACAACATCTCTCCTCAGACTTCACATATTTTGGATGGGGGAGGGGGGGGGGCATGATGTGAATGTGAAACAGCACCTGCACTGAGAGAGCCAGCCTGAGTCCTCAGGCTAGAAACAGGCATGCCTGAACCCACACTTAAAGGCTGTGGAGCATTCTGATCTTTCACACCTTAACAACAGTGACGTCCAGCACCCTGCAGGAGATGCTCGCAGCCATTTCATTGTACTGCTTCACTCTTTAAACTAGCACAGAGCAGTGGCATTTTTAGGCACTATCTGCAATGAGAGTGTGTGTGTGTTTGTGTGATAGAGAAAGTGAGATAGTGAGAGAAAGAGTGTTTGTTTATATGAATCTTCAGGACAAATATTACTTAATAGGAAAACCAAAAAAAACAACACTTCCTTATCAGGACCATTTTGCTAGAGATGCACATAAAAGAGGAAAAACCATTTATTCTGATGGTAGATTATTAGCGTTAAGATAAGACGGGGATTTTTAAAAAAACCTTTGTTAGTACGTCAGCTAATGTAAGGTGCGTAAGACAGAGAATACGGTGTGTAAGACAGAGAGTACAGAGAGTACGGGTATATACCTATATGTAAACATGTT
>NW_027658638.1:1795000-1810000 GCF_041902795.1 Electrophorus electricus | reverse complement strand
GCAATACAGGCTTGAAGAGAATAAATGGTTGCCATGCAAAATTGCAACCCCATGTACCTATGATGGACAGCTAAACTAGTTATACCCAGTAAGGGCACAGAGTAGACATTCCTTATAAAGACACCCCACCCCCTGTGTCTCCATGCATGCGCGCACACACACACATACACACACACACACACACACAAACACACACACACACACACACACACACACCACATCTTTGTTGCCTCTCTGTCTCTTGTTGCTTCTCTCTCTGTGTTATTGAAAATTGTGACCTGCGTTCAATAACACAGGCCATGTGTATATTTTAAAACATCAGTGAGGTTTAAATATGCAATCCTGTAGGAGAGAGTGAGAGAGAGAGATTCTCCATAGCTCATAACTGGTGCTATTCTGTAAGCAGATGTGCATTAAGCCCTAAACACATAGACCCAGAATTATGCATTAGGTATGTGCATGAGGTAAATGCAATAAAGAGACTAAGAGAAGGATACACTCCGACCTACATAAGTATGACCATCTGAAGAGGATTCGCTCTAACCTACTTAAGTATGGTAAATATGTTCATACAAACACAGGCTTCAATTTACATAAAGCTGTGCATACACAGATATGCGCTATCAACTGCTGAGCAGGTACAGACATTGACTAATTCCTACAAACAAACTACTACTGTCATGGTTGGCTCCTCTCATGTCATTGGTTCATTTTCTCAATTCTTTTTCCAGTCCTTGTTTTGATCTTTACCTCATTTGTATCACCTGTGCATTGTTAGTCCTCATTACCCTGTGTACCCTATGTTTTTCCATATTAGTTTGCTGGTCTTTGTGATTCCTAGCCTCTGTGTGTTATCCATGCCCCTATTGTGTTTGCTCTGCCCATAGTGGTTGTTCTAGCCTGTCGTGCATATTGTTCTAACTTTTGGCGTGTTGCCTGTTCTACCTGTGTTGTTTATTTCTATTTAGCCTGTCTAGTTATTTTCTTGGTTTTCGTGTTTTCCTTTCTGTTTACTATGTATTCCCAGACTATCCATGTTGGCTCAATGACCCTGGACCATGACTGCAACTGTGAATATGGATTTGCCCTTAATAAAGCCCTCTCTTCTCAGTGTATGCGTCCGCCTTGTGATCGTTCCACATTAGAACTACCGATATAGTCACATGCAGATATGATATCATTTTAGTCTAAGGCAAGACGTAGAGAAATAATAAATAGAATTAACCTTGTAAAAACATAGCCCACTTCTACATGTGGACACACAGCATCCATCCTGTCATTTTGATCTGGCAACACTATCTGCAGCATCACAGGGTCAAAGGTCAGTGAACGTGTCTGGCCCCACTCAAATCAAGCATGTGCACCTGTGAAGCATACTCTGCAGTTTAAAAAAATACAGTGTTCTGCTGAGAGTGAGAAAAATATATTTCTCTTTCTCACACATACACGCACAAATTCAGCAGAAGCTGCTTCGGGGAGATTTAGAGTCAAGGACAGAACCTCTTCCTTGCCTTTTTCTCATAGTTCTCTTTCCGAGTGCTATCGATGTGGAGCGATTGCTTCCAAGCGAGAGGAGATGGCACACTGAGAGACTTGGATCACCAGGTTGACCCTCTCCTGTGCCTTATCACAGTCAGAAAACTTTCCCACTTCACAACGAAGAACTCTGAGCTCTATCCCATCTCTCCCATACCCTAACAAACAATATCAATCTCTCTTTCATAAACGCACACATACAGTCTCTCTCTTATTCACTTACACACACACAGTCAGACTGTAGTTTAGTAGCTACAGTAGTCTACAATGTGACATTTGTCAATAGAGCCTACTTAACAGCGGTGTGGCATTAGCGGTGTTGGCATTTCCATGGCTTGCAGCACTAGCAGTGATGGCATTAGCAGTAGCAGTGCCAACGTTCACACTGCTGGTTAAAGTGAACAAAAGCTCTGCTGAGCCATATGGTCACCCTGCTGGAGCTCAGTCTCCTCAAAATGCTTTTCTAAACAAGGAGATCTCCACCTCGACCATGACGCACTGCCTACTCACACTGCCCTCCTGACTGCCCCACCGCAGGTTGAAACTGCAGGACAACAGCACCACAAATAATCACTCAGAGCTCCCAGACAGTCCCCCTCTCAGGAGCATTTCACACAAAGGCCATCATTTAATACAGTTTGATTCCTGACTGTGAAAACAGTTCAGAGAAATTCAGAAACATGCTCTAGGTATTCTATGACTAAACAAAACATGCATCTGATATGCACCATAACCTGGAGACTTTATTTGTATGTATGGTATAGAAAATACCATGCTGTCCAGCATACAGGAATGCATACAGCAGCCCTGCACACAGCCATTTATGCTGTGGATGATAATTACTAATGTAACTTTCCAACAGCTCTTGGGCGATTGCATCTGTAGTGTCAGCAGAATGATGTTATCCAAACATCTGAGCACTGAGCTTCATATAATAATGCTTTAATCCTATCTAACCCACTGTTCACCATGGTGGGTTTGGAACGTAACATAACCAGTGGTTCCTTCATGATGTAACAATGGCATCTATTAGAGTCCAACACCTACTGTTATAGCTTGTAGAGCTACACTAAAATTCTTGATATATAATCTGCATCGCACAGCCTACAAGCTAACCTCATCTGGAACAGTTAGAGAGGAGTGTGTGTGTGTGTGTGTGTGTGTGTGTGTGTAGGCTCAGAACTCTAATGCTCTGATAGTTAGGCAGAGGGTTTCTCCTTGTTAAAGCAGTGTGTGAAGGTCTGTGCACAGATAAGCGAGCAATTAGATAACTGAGCACTATATACTCCACCTCTCATTTCATACCTGGAATTACGTTCCACAGTGACATAATACCAATCAGGGCCACATTTCCCAAAACTATTGTAGTGTTAAGATCTTAAGTGAGAGAGTGTCCAATATAATATTGTCACTACCATTTAAAAATGATATCTGTATTACATTGCTTCTAGAAAACCCAGTACAGAGGTCTTACTTTAGGGAAAACCTACACCCAGTTTACTAACAACCATATGAAAATGTATTAAATTGCTGGTCATATATTCCTGGTCATATATTCATTTTGCACATGGGTTATATATTGTAAACCTCACCTGGCTTCTAAATATGGGAACAGACAGTCACTTCCAGTGCTGACACATCCACTGTTGTGTTTTGCTCTGAGATGTCACAGCTATTCATATTTCAACAGTATTTCAACATAGCTTAATGGTCCATGTGGTTCAGTACACATTTAATGTTGATGGCCTGATTGATTATAGAACGGCTAAAGCTGTCACTCTACGGCCCCTCCCACCGAACATCTTGTGTGTGTTCATGAATGTGGCCACGCCCTCCCGTGTCTCACACCTGCTCCTCATTGTTATTAGTATACGTGTATAAATGTCTATAATTTACGTGTCTATGTTGTTGGTGTTTGAACCCAATAGCCTGTGTGCTATGTCATATGTGTTATATGTGCAAATAAAACGTGTATTCTTTTTTATGCGACTTGTCCCCACATCCTGCTTAAACACCTTGTCACAAAAGCCTTGGTTGGTAAGGTTTAAGCCAGTATGTAAGTGAGCTGAGAAGCAGAATGCCTGGTATTGGGTATATGCTTCATTGGGTAAATAATGCTGGGCTCATGCAGTCAAGGAGGGAGACACCTTGGAGACACCCACACTTAACAAAGTCTCCTGCACATCTAACCCACATCTACCACCATCCCAACACTGACCAGGAGGATATATTTCATGTGCTTTATTAGGCTTGTATACACCTTGCATGTTCACATCAAATCTGAATATACTTTGGCCAGATTCTGTATGCTTCTCATTAAAATGTTGCCCCAGTGTGAGCAGGTGCGATCCGATTTAGTCTCTCACATAAAAAGCACACCAATGCATTCATAATTTCCATTTTATTTTCTACTCTAAATATGGTTGCTTACCTGTATATGACCAGTATATTGTATGCTGTCAAATATTGGAAGAAACCATTTAAAACAGACAACGAATCGTGACAGTGGATCAATGGAGGAGAATGTTTTGTTGTGCAGCAACTTTCATTTCTGCAGTGGTCAGCACTACGACTACTGTCTACTACTACTATTAAAAGTCCAGAAGACTTTTTGGCCAAGAGACTCAGCTGGTGGGAAAGAAGTATCTGGTTCCACTGATACAGAAAATCATTCATTTGTGTACAACACCAGTCATTCAGTTTAATTTGTGAGAAAGTGCGACCATTGATTTAGAAAAAAAAAAGAGACACACCTGCATTTGGACATGGTGTGGTCAAAATTTCTCCACATTAGGAATATGGTCTGAGTGATATGATCATAATTCACAGTGCATCCTGTGGGTGTTTACACCTGGCTTTTCAAGTAGCCAAATGAAATTCAAACGTGATCTGAGCACTAAAAAGTTAATGCAAGGTGTAATCAGTATGATTTTCTCTTTTTATCTTACTCTCTCTATTTTCTTTCTCTCTATGGTCCTATTTCTCTTTCATTTTCTCTCTCTCCCTCTGATGCTAATGCGTCTTGTCACTGCACGCATTCATGCTGTACAACATGGTTTCAGTGCTGATCATCATGTTACACTCAGGAGACACACATATATGCACTCCAGCACACATTACATTTGTGTGCTGGAGTGGGTGTAGCAGACAATTATTACATACAAATCAGTGAGCTACAAAAGGAGACCCAGAACATGCTCACAACAGCCAAAGTTAGAGTGAAAACCACATTTCCTAATTCAAACCTCCATTCACCAATGACTGTAGGTTTGCTTCAGAAATGTTGAACATAGTTGCCTGCTGAACATTCCAAGTTTGAGCCTCAGGTATTACTGGGGCCTTTGGAAACTACTGGGCGATGAGGAAGTGGGAGACAGGGGGCTTCACTGGCCTGAATCAGGACCTTTAAACTGAAACTGTTTCAGATCAAGAATATCTGGAAGTTCTGAGTCCCTGCTCCATTATATTTAGACAAGATGATGGGGCTTCTCTTTGTGCTTTTGTTTCCTGCCTGTTGTTCTGTGCTGATGCAGTATTACTGCACGTGGAGCAGAGAGACAAAAGAGTGGGAAGTGAGGGTAGGCTGAGAGGGAGATGAGAGGGCACATAGAGATCTTTGGAGGTACTGGGTGGGACCTTCAGTGACCTGAGTGACATGAATCCCTCCATATTTTCAACCCAAGATTTGCCAGAGATAAGACTGCAGATGTCCAATCCAGTACACTTCTGAAACAGATGAAACAAATGAAAAGGAGAGTCAAAGATTCACATCAAAACGCTGAGAAAATACAAATCCATTGGTCAAGTAGAACAGTAGTGTTAATCTGTTATCCTACAGAACTACAGTGAAAGAGAAAGAGAGGGGGAAAGGGTATGGTGACCTAAACCCAGGTGAAGTCATATTCGTTTATCCTTGTGATTTGTTAAATCTTCTGAGGGACATCATCATTCATTCTTGGTTAATTGCAGAAATCTAATCCCTCCCCTTAGAAAGGGCCCTTTCTTAATAATTAACAGTGAGACTCTGACACCCTGCTGGGTGATTTCCCACTAAATAATCTGTCACAACATGTCATCTGTAATTCTTCTAAAATTCAAACCCCTGATTTTACTTGTTTTTCCAGTTTACTCTCTCTATAAACGCTCACCCACACACATCAGCATTAGGCAGTAAACCCCTCCCTCCCACACACACTGCTATCTTCCCTTCTGACGTCTATCACTGTCCAGCAGTGGTGAAGTATTTCAAACTCCTAAACAACCTCTTTTTTTAAACATCAACAGGCTGTATCTCCTTGTCAGCTGCATAATGTTAAACTGCTCATTTTGTCTTTAACAGCACTGGCTGTGATTTTTATTGCTTGACAAAAAAACTACGCATGGGTGAGTGTGTGTGCAATATTTGACTATAGCAAAAAAGACCTCTATGACACCAATTAATGCCAACCAGAGACCAAATTGATAACCTCTGTTTACATGCAAACTCATTCCATAGGTATAATTAGGTTTGCGATGAGAGTGCAGGGACAAATAGATGTTGGTGGATGCTGACAGAGATAAGAGTGATGTCATTACACTGATGTCATTATAGCGGGGCATTTAACCTGACCCCTCATTAACACATGTGTACCAAAGAAATAATGTACCAAAAAATAATACTGTAGACACTCAGCAACCATTCTTTTCCTCAAGGACAAACAAGGGTAAACAGCTACTTACTGTGTGTGTGTGTGTGTGTGTGTGTGTGTGTGTGTGTGTGTGTGAGAGAGAGAGAATCATATACACACATAAACATCAAACACATGAGCCTGCCATTTATTTATAGACAAGCCTATGGACAAACAGACCAAACAGACTCTTTACTGAATACAGTGAGAATACGTACATAAAATACACACACAAGCATGCCCACTGACCTAATGTGCAGATTGATTATTCCAAGGCTACAAGAACAGCAATACAGTAATACAACTCTTTACTGAATGAGAGGAGTCAATATGAATGTTGTTACACATCATACATAAACAAGCATACACATACAAACACAAATTTGCTTGTGTTACCATAGCACTCTGTGGTCGTTTATCAGATGCCAGAGTTGCTGCACTTTTCTACGTCTGATTACAGCTGCTGACAGAGCCCAGATAAGGCCCAGATAAATTTCAGATATGGCCCAGACAGAGCCCAGACAGAACCCAGATAGAGCCTGGTCACACAAGCACACTCACACCCCCACACACACATACACAATACACATATATTCACACACACTGAGGCCATATGAAGGTTGAGACCTGTGTCAAGACTTGATAATGAAACGCAGGCTACAGGAGAGCTCTGTGCATTGACTTAACCAGTCAATACACACCCAAACAGCCATTAGGACATAACAAGAGGATATATAGCTAATGTGCAGTGTGTTTGTTAGATCCAGAACCAGTGACTAACCTATTGCAACAAAATGTGATAATCAGTCTAAGGTGAAGTGTAGTTATGCCTGCGTCATGGTAACAGCTAACCAATGGGGTTCTGGCAATTGGGCAACTAATTAATGATTTCTAAGCAGTTTGGCAGCTGTGAAAGGTGAGAAGGGCATAGAATCATCACTCCTAACACACAACCAATCAGGCTTCACAGCACATGGAGAGATGGAGTGAGAGAGAAATGGGGGAAAAGAGAGAGTAAATGAATGCAGATTTCACATGCAGACAGATGGGCATAAAATAAAATGATTCCATTAAGTATTCATTAAAAAGGAAGGAAGCAATACTATGCCAAAATGATCAGGGTGTCATACTGGGGGTATGGTGAGTAATTCTGTTAAAAACGCTTGCAGCCCTAAACATAGCACCTTAGGGGTTTTATCATTTCAGTTTTATACAGCCTCTTCTTCTCTTTTCTTTCCCACATAAGTTCCTGTAGGGTACACATTACTAGGCCATCTTCTGATCCCTCAAAGCTGATTGGTCACACAGAAGCTCTGGCAGAAGTAAGACCACCTTTGATTTCTTTGCTAGAATTTTTCCTACCTCAAATTCCCTTAGTGATAGGCTGTGAGAACAAAGGCCAGAATCTTGTGTTCTCACTTCATGACATTTGCGCTTTGTGAGAACTGTGTGGGTGAATGTGTGCAGAATTAAACATAAATCACATTTCTGTGTAGAGCTGAGTGCTAAGCATAGTTTAACAGCAAAACAAACACAGCTTCCTAAACACAGAGGTTATTAGCCACTAAGCACATATAACATAGCTAGCACTAAGAAGCAATATGTCTGTAACAGTTTGAGTTGGGGAATACATGCAAAACACTTCTTTATAGCATCCATGCTTCAAGGAGTCTTCTAAGACTCTAAAATTCATTTATAAATAAATACATTTAAAATGAAGTTAATTTTAAAATAAATAAATAATTAAATGGAACATTATGGCCATATATTTGAATTTCACATAAAGAGCAAGTCTAATAACTATTCTCTATTTAGGCCAGCTGAGTACATCATTTGTTAATTATTACTGCGAATATTGAAATTATTGGACTATCACCCAGCAAATACAAATGAGCTTCCTAACATATCAGTTTTTTAAGCCTATGCCGTGGGCATCCTAACCACATTCAGATCTTCTCACTAAGGGTTCATTGCATGACAAATCAAGGCATTTAGAAGACCTAACAAATGTAAACAATTCTGGTTAATCGGCAAACCTTTAATCATGTCATTAAGAGTTCACCACTGCTTTAATGTGCTTTAATACATTGTAAGTAATAAAAACTGCTCTTATAACACTTATTGTTCCAACTACCATATAACTAATAAATTCAGATATAAAAACATAAGTAAAGCTTTATCAATCAGATTGGTGATCCCCACTCTCATAAGCACAGATCAGACTAGTTTTAATTCACATGTATAATAGCAACACATCTTCAAACAAATCACCAAGCATAGTAGCATCACTTAATGCTGAAAAGGTGCTTGAGTGATCCTTTCTCTTCAAGGCTCTCAAACACTTTGGATTTGGCCATTATTTTATCAATTGCATAAAATATATATATATATATATATATATATATATATATATATATATATATATATATATATATATATATATATACACACTCACCCTCTACCTCTGCTTCAAGAACAGATATATATTAAAATAATTTCACAGAAAGGAAGTTGACAAGGATGGGCTTTATCACCATAATTGTCCTTTCATTGAACTGCTGGCTGCTTTCTTCCGACTGTGCAATAAAATCTCAGGGAGTCAATGACATGCCACCATAAAATCAGTTTATATGCAGATCAATATAATTGAAAGGGGAAATGCTGGAGCTGAAGCTGCTGATCACCACCCACCCACCTACCCCTCAAAGTTGTAGGTGAGTGTGGATAAATGTATTTAGAATAATTCAGTTATTTTTGAGGGGACTCCTGCCCCAGCAGGATGTCAACACTAACACTGCGGGACTTTATGCTTTACTTGTGTATAGTTTATGGCGGCCAGCCCAGTAAGTGGTCGTGACATGCAATGCACTAGACTCAGTAAAAAAAAATAAAGTAATTATTTAAAAAGCAATTACACAATGACTTCAATGGGTACCATGATTGACATGCATCACCAACTACACGGAGGAGCCTTCGTAAAGCAGTATTTGTAAAACCAAAACTTAGTTTTATAACTAAGTTGTACACAATTTCTGGTCATTCTCATTTTCGCTTGCTAAAAGTACAAACAGGTGTGAACAGCTTTCAAAGATTCCATCGCTCTGCTTAGGCTAAATGCTTCCATGGAATCATGCAAGAGTCAATCAGAATATGTTATAATACATTAAACACGTCTAACTACTTCTTGCTTTCACTTTAAACACATTTTTGGCTAAACAACAAAATGAAATAAGCATGTTAACATTCATATATATATATAACATTCATATGTGATTGCTCAGATATGTGCAGTTCTATGTATTTGGTTAGTACAATTTTTGTAGCCTTTATGGTCGGCTTTCTTGCTTACATCTATATACTGAAAAGGCAAGCTGCCCCCTCCCTCAATGTTGAGACATACCATCCAAACATGACACACAATCCATTAAATGCCTTGGTATTTATTTCTCTCCAAACCTAAATTATCTATATAATATCAACTATGTCCCTTTACTGCAAGAAATACAAATTTACCCTATATATACCCTATATAAACTACCCTTATCTCTAATTGGCCAAATATCAACTGGTAAAAGGAATATCCTTTGTTGAATCAATCTGGTCCCAATTCTTACAATATATTGAAAGCTAATTTTTCTTTTCCAAATAGCTTTTAGGAAAATGTTGAAAACAGACAGAATTTGACAATTGTCTATGGCATGCAAATTGTTTTTTTGGGGTTTTTTTGGGCTTGTCCAGTTTGTCTACTGTCCTTGGTTTTTTACCTCTCTCTCTCTCTCTCTCTCTCTCTCTCTCTCTCTCTCTCTCTCTCTCTCTCTCTCTCTCTCTCTCTTCTCTCTCTCTCTCTTAACTTAAATGGTTGGAGTGCATTGAGAGGAGGGACTATAAGTGGTAGGAGGGTTGTGTGGTTGCAGGAGCACATCACCCTATATTGGTACTACTATGAATAAACTGTAATCTGTATACAGTAATAACTGGGGGTGGAAGGAAAGTTAAGAGGGGGAGGGGGGTGGCCAAGGGACACTGGCCTGTACTATACACCTCAAACATTTATTTTTTATGTTTATCTAATGTACAATAGTCTACACACACTCTGTGTGTGTGTGTGTGTGTGTGTGTGTGTGTGTGTGTGTGTGTGTTGGATCTCAGCTTTGTTTGTTGTGGGGTGCAGTAGGGCATGACTTATTCTGACTCATAGGAACTGGTTTGGCAGGAACTTGTAAAGCGCTTTTAAATTAAAAAAATAAATAAATAAATTCCTCACTTATGCAGACTGATCATTAAAGCCCCTCCTGCTCTTTCCACCTGTGCTGGATCCATTCTGAAGAGGAACCTGTGCTCACAGAGCTACAAAGAGCAAGCCGAAGCAAAACAGGGGTGAGAGGGTTGAGACTCAGGCAAAAGGTTTTTTACGGCTAAATAAATGTAATTCCTCCAGTCACTGGGTTCTGAAAGGACAGAATTGTGAATTTATTTATTTATTACACACACAAACAATGAGACAATGTAGAAAGAACTACAAAAAATATTTTGCTCTCCTCTACATTGCCCAAATTGTAACAGTTCACTTTTCCTACTGTTGAAAGGAATGAGGCCATACCGATTTATGCAGAGAGGACACAGTACTGTTAAAATCAGCCATGTCTAAAATAATCTAAAGGCCTTATCAGATACACACTACTAAGTCATCATTTGCATAGAAATAGTAGGTAGGAAAAAATAAAACATTGAGCAAAGACATGTCAAATAATTACAGCTATATATTGCCTTTACTTATTTAGCAACAGAATTCAATTTTGTCGCAGACAGATGTCCATATGTGCAAACATGTTTCATTTGCAACATTTCCCTCATAGACTAAATGTATACCCTAGATAGTGTCAATAGCGGTGAACCTCTGAAATCCTCTGACTAGGTGTCTTTTTCTGTTCAGGTGCAATGAGCAAGGTGCTCTCCAAAGGTAAGTACTGACTCACCACTCTCAGCTGGTGTAAGAGCTTCTCCCCAGTGGTGCTGTAGCCCTGCACGGCAACTGGCTAAGTGTTCCAAACACTTTCAAACTCTGCAGGAGCTTCACTTTCGCTTTAGCACTCCAGTCCTTTGAGCTCACTGTACACTCCCTCTACCTCTTTCACTCTCCCATGATTCTCCCTCTATTTTGTTCTCTCACTTCCTTTTTATTTCAGATGTTAAAAAATCCTATTTTGTGTCTACACCTGAAATTAGATCTTAAATCCTCTATTAATCTGAGAGATCATAAAGTGTGAGGACTAATCACATGATCCTGTGGTCTAAGTACACCACCTCCACTTCTACACCTCCCCCCTGCACCACCACCTCCACTTCCCTGGATCCAGGGACATCAGCAGCAGAATGCCTTAGCCACACGCTAATAGCAAGTATCATTTATACAGAACCAGTCAAACATTTGGTCACACCTACTCTTTGTTCATTTTTATTATTTTCTACATTTTAGGAAAACAATGACACATGTAATTATGCTCTTTTAAATGAAAATTGATTCCTAGATTTTAGATTCTTTAAAGTAGCCACCACTTGATGACAGGTTTGAATGCTGTTGGTTTTCTCTTAATCAGCTTCAAGTGGCAGCCCCTATGATGCCTAGAAAAAATTCTCACATATGCTGAGCATTTGTAGGTTCAGTGACTGAAGTTCTGAATATAAACTATTTGCTAAAGGGGTGCTTAACATTTTATTTAATTGTTACTTTTTTATTTATATTTTTTACATTTATCTTAGAAACAAATATAAGAATAAATCATTAGTTTAAAATGCCTTTAAGACAATGAAAATGCTGTATCCAAACATCTAATTGGTACTGTATCTCTACCTACAGTGTAACTATCTCTACTAGCATCCCATAATGCTGTTTCAGTTGCCCTGAAATCTGGGCTGGGCTAATGGGGATGCAGGTTATGGGTCCATTTGTGTCTGACAGCTGAATCTCAACAATTACCCTCAGGTCAACTAATAAACCACAACTCACTTTAATAACCATTAACCAATAGCTGACCTTAGTAACAGTTTCACTCAATAAACGAAATGGAAATACAATAGTGCTGGCACATAGCTCTCCACAATAAACTAACACCAAAACCAACTTATATGACATACACACTTAGCTCACTTGCTCACTCACACACATATGCACAAGTTGGTTCATCATTCGTGAGTGGGTTTGAGGATGTGTGACGCCAGTGAGTGTGTGGTTCATTATTGCAGAACAGTCTGCTCATCCTCAGGGGTGATCAGGGAACACATATGATCCCAAGAATCTCCGACCAGTTGCTCAGCAGTAGATTGTAAAATTATCTGTCACAAACTCTAAATCAGTTCTTTTGATGCTCCTCTGGCTTGCACACAAGTTTTACAGTTAGTCCTGCCCAAAGGCCATCACATTCAGTGTCACATACAAATGATGAAATGTCTGTATAGACAGTCTGTAAATATTTTCTATTATATATTGGACAACATATTCTGTCCCCAGGGATCCTTTCTCTGTATGAATAATTGCCTATTCCTGCTGACTAAATTATGTCTGCATGATCAATACTGACGCAGTTACTAGCTAGAGAGGGATGCAGAGTGGGAGGGGCAATTTGGGAGGAAGGGGTTGGAAGATGGAAAGGACAGTTTGTCCTTCATAGACTTCTACCTAAATCAGGTTGAAAGGGAGCCATATGCTTTATTTACCTTAGTTTGAGACAGTTAGGCATGAGTCTTCCTTATCGATAGACTTCATCAGTGACTTGATGTGCCATAGACATACAGCATACCCACAGTGAGGGAAAACTATACCTATGATATGTTTTAAGCATTTTGCAGGTAGTCTTATGCAGAGCGGCTTACTTATTTATCAGTACTACAGTATGTATACTCCCTGGGAATCAAGCCCTTGACTTTGGTATTCCAAATACCTTGCTGTTCCTGCTCCACTGTCTATCTTGATGTCTTTAGATTTATCTCTCTGTCTCTCTGTGTGCTTGCATTTGCATTTTAGTCCCATGTTTCTAAAAATATTGTGCTTCTAGTTAATTACCTCATCATCAGTATCAGGGAAAGACACATGAACAGATGTTGAGTATTTCCATGCCTGTGTGGGCCTTTTGGGTCACACTGTCTAGTAAAGCAGGATCACCAGGGCATAAAGGGTTGGGGACAGGGTGGGGGACACAGTCAGGGACAGTGTAGAGGACAGGGTTGGGGGACAGGGTGGGGGACACAGTCAGGGACAGTGTAGAGGACAGGGTTGGGGGACAGGGTGGGGGGCACAGTCAGGGACAGTGTAGAGGACAGGGTTGGGGGACAGGGTAGGGGACACAGTCAGGGACAGTGTAGAGGACAGGGTTGGGGGACAGGGTGGGGGACATGTACATACTGTGCTGGAAAGTGCCTTAATAACTCAAAAACAAACACTGAATCCTCGCAGTGTTTTCAATACGGCACATTCCCAATGAGTGAGAAACATAGACATGCTCTCATGAAACCAAATATGCTTATCTGGATACAAAATGCACTCACACATGTACTCCTAAAAACACGCACACACGCACACACAGATAATCAGTTAGCTACTTCAGAGGCTTTCCTCAGTCATTTGGTGTTATAAATAACACACATATCATTAGAGCTGAGACATGGAGCCCCCCACTGATGCTGCAATTACATCCTTAATCTGGGTTCAAGCACACTGACTACAGCACTGAAGTCCTAGCACAAATTCACTCTATGTTGGAACCTTTCTGTGGTAATTGTTGTTGTCACAGTCAGTTGAATTAAAGTCCTGTGTGTAGCTGTACAGCATTTATGTTTTTGCCAATCCACATTGCATGTCTATAAGTGTGTAGGCTACAGTGTAACTCCTACACCTGTGTTACTACTCTACCAAGAATGCTCACACTAGCTGCCAGTTTGGATTTGTTTCAGAATGGCTAAAGTGCAACACCTGGTTCCACCTGGCTCAGCCCAATGCATTTTTGATTGGCTGGAAGGTTGAAAGGGTAAGGTTCCACTTACTGTGCTGATTGCAGTTGACTGGGGACAACTCTGAAAATTTAAATAGGGAAACTCTCAACTAAACTTTAACTTTAGGTAAAGAGCATTATGTAAGAACAGCAGACTGTTAAAAATACTATTTCCTACACACCAGCCTACAAATACACATAACCACACACACACACACACACACACACACACACACACACACACACACACACACACACACACATAGTCATATGTCCATATAGCCAGAGTGCAAAAGTTCCAAAATACTTTTTTTGAAGCAACTCTGTCCAAAATGTTCTGGTTTTTTTTAAACTGTTTATGCAACAACAGTGGTCATTGAATTCAAGGTGACAAACTCATGCTGTGCTACAGTGATGATAGGGAGGGACTCTTCTCTCTGTACCTAGTGTGGCTTTAACAAAACTTCACTATCTTATCACACATCCTGCATGTAAAATGATAGCAACACTCAGCCTCTCTCTAAAGCCCAGGGGTAAAAGAATGGCTTGAAAACATGAGTTGTAAAAGGAATCTCCAGTTTCACAAGCCCCCAGTACGGCTTCCCTCACTGTAGCGTCTCTCTAGCCAAATGCAGCAGAGCTAGAGCTGAGGAGGACCCTGGGCTTCTGCAGACACTTGATACCCCACTGATCCAGAGGCTTATTCACAGCCTATGGAGTTAGCATGAGATGTGTAGAGCAAGGGAAGTCCCTGCCCGGCCATGCTGAGCCCTGGCCAGCCACACCCATCTGTACTCAGTAATACTTGAAGC